>NW_026942827.1:0-88960 GCF_024139115.2 Armigeres subalbatus | reverse complement strand
TCAATATGGTTTCTCTAAGAAGATAGTAGAATAAGTGCTCGTTTGAATCCTTGGGGGCGGTCACAGTGTCGTTATGCGATCAATTTGGTTGTACTTATGTGATGATAGTGGATTGAGCGCACGTCTGAGTCAATGAGGGCGGGCACAGTAGCATTTTGAGTTCAATTAGGTTTCTCTAAGGAGATAGTAGAATGAGTGCTCGTTTGAATCATTGGGGCGGTCACAGTGTCGATATGCGATCAATTTGATGATAGTGGATTGAGCGCTCGTCTGAGTCCATGAGGGTGGGCGATGTGTCGATATGACTTCAATTTTGTTGCACTTATGTGATGATAGTGAATTGAGCGCTCGTCTGAATCAATGAGGGTGGGCGCAGTATCGATATGAGTTCAATTTGGTTGCACTTATGTGGTGATAGTGGATTGAGCGCACGTCTGAGTCAATGAGGGCGGGCGCAGTGTCGATATGAGTTCAATTTGGTTGCACTCATGTGATGATAGTGGATTGAGCGCTCGTCTGATTTCATGAGGGCGGGCACAGTAGCATTTTGAGTTCAATTAGGTTTCTCTAAGGCGATAGTAGAATGAACGCTCGTTTGAATCCTTTGGGGCGGTCGCAGTGTCGATATGAGATCAATTTGGTTGTACTTGTGTGATTATAGTGGATTGAGCGTTCGTCTGAGTCCATGAGAGCGGGCACAGTGGTATTTTGAGTTCAATTAGGTTTCTCGAAGGAGATAGCAGATTGAGCGCTCGTTTGAATTCTTGGTGCGGTCGCAGTGTCGATATAAGATCAATTTTGTTGTACTGCTCGTCTGAGTCCATGAGGGCGGGCACAGTAGCATTTTGAGTTCAATTTGGTTTCTCTAAGAAGATAGTAGAAGTGCTCGTTTGAATCCTTGGGGGCGGTCACAGTGTCGATATGCGATCAATTTGGTTGTACTTATGTGATGATAGTGGATTGAGCGCTCGTCTGAGTCCATGAGAGCGGGCACAGTAGTATTTTGAGTTCAATTTGGTTTCTCTAAGGCAGAGCTTCCCAAACTTTTGGGTATGCGACCCACCTAGCAAAATTCTATATGTCTCGCGACCCACCTATGAAAATTTTTCACCAAGTGGTATTAAGCATTAATTGAATCAGACTGTCATCTGTTTCGGCAATTTTTACAAAAATATTCACGTTACCTTCATGTACAAATGCAAAAAACGACAAACATGATATTTTTTGTCAAAATGTTTTTATTTTACTTCATTAAGGGGATAGCTTTTAGGCATAAAAGTTTTCTGAAATAACGTGGTGATGAATATTTAAAATAAATGCGGTTTGAATTTGAAATTATATTCATGAAAAAAATGATCAGAACGTTCGGCATTCGAGCTGCAATTAATATTTGTTCTACGCGACCCACCCACAATCCGCAGTTTGGGAAACCATGCTCTAAGGAGATAGCAGATTGAGCGCTCGTTTTAATCCTTGAGGCGGTCGCAGTGTCGATATGAGATCAATTTGGTTGTACTGCTCGTCTGAGTCCATGAGAGAGAGCACAGTAGAATTTTGAGTTCATTTAGGTTTCTCTAAGGAGATAGCAGATTGAGCGCTCGTTTGAATCCTTGGGGCGGTCGCAGTGTCGATATGAGATCAATTTGGTTGTAATGCTCGTCTGAGTCCATGAGGGCGGGCAGAGTAGCATTTTGAGTCCATTTAGGTTTCTCTAAGGAGATAGTAGAATGAGTGCTCGTTTGAATCATTGGGGCGGTCACAGTGTCGATATGCGATCAATTTGATGATAGTGGATTGAGCGCTCGTCTGAGTGCATAAGGGCAGGCACAGTAGCATTTTTAGTTCAATATGGTTTTTCTAAGAAGATAGTAGAATGAGCGCTCGTTTGAATCATTGGGGGCGGTCACAGTGTCGATATGCGATCAATTTGGTTGCACTCATGTGATGATAGTGGATTGAGCGCTCGTCTGAGTCCATGAGGGCGGGCACAGTAGCATTTTGAGTTGTCGATATGAGTTCAATTTGGTTGCACTTATGTGGTGATAGTGGATTGAGCGCACGTCTGAGTCAATGAGGGCGGGCGCAGTGTCGATATGACTTCAATTTGGTTGTCGATATGAGATCAATTTGGTTCTATTTATGTGGTGATAGTGGATTGGGCGCTGTGTCGATACGACCTCCATTTGGTTGCACTTATGTGATTATAGTGGATTGAGCGCTCGTCTGAGTCCATGAGAGCGGGCACAGTAGTATTTTGAGTTCAATTTGGTTTCTCTAAGGAGATAGCAGATTGAGCGCTCGTTTTAATCCTTGAGGCGGTCGCAGAGTGTCGATATGAGATCAATTCGGTTGTACTGCTCGTCTGAGTTCATGAGGGCGGGCACAGTAGAATTTTAAGTTCATTTAGGTTTCTCTAAGGAGATAGTAGAATGAGTGCTCGTTTGAATCCTTGGGGGCGGTCACAGTGTCGATATGCGATCAATTTGTTTACACTTATGTGATAATAGTGGATTGAGCGCTCGTCTGAGTCAATGAGGGCGGCAGTATCGATATGAGTTCAATTTGGTTGCACTTGTGTGATGATAGTGGATTGGGCGCTCGTCTGAGTCAATGAGGGCGGGCGCAGTGTCGAAATGACTTAAATTTGGTTGCACTTATGTGATGATAGTGGATTGAGCGCTCGTCTGAGGCCATGAGGGCGGGCACAGTAGCATTTTGAGTTCAATTAAGTTTATCTAAGGCGATAGTAGAATGAGCGCTCGTTTGAATCCTCGGGGTGGTCACAGTGCCGATGTGAGATCAATTCAATTATTTTAATAAACCTAAAATGTATTTCTTATTTCAGCAATCGTACACTACTTTTTAATAACATTTACTAACCGTCTCATAATTTTAATCCACAATAAATAGAAGTAGATTGTTAGAAACCCGGATAAATTTTAGAAAAAAAGTGATATTGTAAAGACCTCAGCTATTAGCAGCAGGACTTTGCGATTTCGTAGAAACTTCTTATAGTTGGGAAAATCATATTTGAAAAGAATTTTTACCTCTAATTGAATATTAAAAGGTTTTCTGGACTTGAAGATACAAAAGTTGAAAGTTTAATCATACATCGTGGAACCAATGCTAACAGAATCCTGATTTGGCATCAAAACATTTTCACTTGGTTGAAAACTACCAAAAATATGTGAAGTGTGATAGTACGTTGTTAAAAAAAACACGTTGGGGACATAGGAGAAGGGGGTCAAAATCTACAAAAAAAGTGGATTGCCCTTGTAATTAGTAGAGACATAAGCCATTCAACTAATTCCTTCATAAAAATAATTTATTTTTGATTAAAGAAGTTATGAAAATTTGCAATGAAATTGTTGTGCGGATACATTCAGTACAAGCAAGCATGTATATATTTTCTACATTTCTTCCGAAAAAAGGCACAATTTCCATAATGGTATACATGGCCAAACACCCCATAGATAATTCTCATTGCCACATGGTTAAATTCATCTACCCAAAATGAAGTTCAAACAAGTCAAAATTAAGTTCAATTCCCTTAATTCTAGATCGTTGCTGGGGGAAGCCAAATTTTAGTCGAATGGGCCAGCCTGAGCTTTAGTATTTGATTTTAGTATTTGATTTGAGTTTGCGATTGATCATGTGTAGAAAAGTATCTGAATTCTAAGTTGTTTCCACCTAACGAAAGGTTTGAATAGGTTCAAAAAACCTAAATTTGAGATAAACCCCTTCAACCCAATTTTTAATTCCCCATCGAACTGCTATCGTTAGGTTGTTTACTTTTTCTGTTTCTGATATCATCGGGAGGAATGAGACAACTAAAACAACTCAAAATTTAGGTAGTTTGATCGATCCGTGTATAATAACCATATTTCATCATATTGCTTTTGGAAATGTTAATTTAAAATGAACAAATCTATTAACAAGAAAACAAAACCTTTTTTGTTTCTTTATTTTTGTATCTTTATTAAGAAGACTTTCAGCCCTAGGCTGGCTCGACTCCAATAAACCTTTCTTAAATTCAATTACATGTAAAATGTGAACAGTACTGTCCATGATATCATGATTGACGTAATAACCTTTCAAAATTTCAGCTAATTTAACTTACTTTCGCATTTACTACGGTAATTCAATCGTTGTAACATCGATAAGTTGCATGTCTCAAACCTCATTTAAGTTTTTACGGGTAAATTGTTTAGGATTTGCGATATTTGTCTTCAAGTAATTCCAAATATCAACTATAAAATCATGGGCAGATTAAGTACCCAACATTTTATATTAAATATTCAAAAATAGCAAAGTTCATTTAATCATCGTGCAATGTTCTGTGAAATTGTTCTGAAACATACCAACAATCGAGCGGTCAGAACCAATTTCCAAATCAAATGTCGAATGTCGGAGGTGTATTTTCCTATAAATTTTGACTCAAAGCCCCATAAAAACATCTAATCAAATGCGCAGCTTATGCTACAAGCGATTGAGCTTAAATTTTGAGGGATTGATATTCTTACCATAAGACACAATCCAAGAGGGGGGGGGGGGGGGCGTGGAATTCGACAACTTTTTGTTTCCTGGGCGAGTCTACTGGATACCTTGCGTGGGCGCGGGGTTCATAGTGACTTGAGCGCTTGCAAGAGCCCTATGATGGCAAACACAGCACGAGTTTGAGTCTAAATATGTTGCACTGAGACGTTCATAGTGACTTGAGCGCTCGCCAGAGTCCCATGGGAGCGGACACAGCATGAATTTAAGTACAAAATTGTTACACTGAGACGTTCATAGTGAATTCAATACCAAATTTCCATAACGACTTATCTGCTTTTGTAAATAAAGATCCAAACGTCGATTTGACGAATCTGATGGCACTTCCATGCTAACCATCACCATCTACACGTAAGTGAAGGCTTCGGCTACCTGTTATGGTGTTGGTTTACGTGGGAGTGCCATTAGATTTGTCAAATCGACGTTTGAATCTTTGTTTACAAAACCAGATAAGTCGTTTTGAAAATTTGTTATTGAATCGAGTGCCCCCCAGAGTCCCATAAGGGCGGACACAGCATTGTTACTCTGATTCGTTCATAGTGAATTGAGCGCTCGCCAGAGTCCCATAAGGGGAAAAACAACATGAATTTGAGTACAGGATTGTTACTCTGAGACGTTTATAGTGAATTGAGCGCTCGCTAGAGCCCCATGAGGGCGGATACATCATGAGTTTGAGTTCAAAACTGTTGCCTTGAGACGTTCATAGTGTCTTGAGCCCTCGCTAGAGCTCCATGAGGGCATGACTCAGAATCGATTTGATTACAATTTGGTTACTCGTAGGTGCTCATAGTTAAATGAGTGATCGTCTAAGTCCCATGTGGGTGGACATGAATTTGATTTGAGTACAATTCGGTTACTCTGAGGCTTTCATAGTGAATCGAACGATCATATGAGTCTCATGAAGGCGGACACAGATTCGATTTGCTTACAATTTGATTACTCTGAGCCTGAGGTGTTCATTGTGAAATGAGTGATCATCTGAGTCCCTTGAGTGGGCGGACATAGATTTGATTTACTCTGAGGCCTTCATAGTAAGTTGATAGATCCTTTGAGTTTTGTAGTGCGGACATAGTATCAATTTTAGTACAATATGTTTGATTCGAGGCATCCATAATGAGCTCAGCGAACGTCTGAAACCCATGAAGTTAGACACAGATTCGATTTGAGTACATTATGGTTACTCTGAGACCTTCATTGTGAGTTGGGCGGTCTTGTGAGTCATGTGAGGGCGGCCTTAGTAGCAATGGGAGTACAATTTAATTGCTCTAAGGCATTCATAGTAAACAGTTTGTTTTGGTCGATTGATGAACATTTAAAATTAAAATTTAAGCCGGTACACCTTATTAGTTTTCATTTTACCGTGACACACCACGATAACACATTTGTCTTGGCTTAGACAACGGACAGCACTCTCATGCAACACTTTTTTTGATTAGTGATAAATTTTCCGATGCCGAAAAAAAAATCTTTTTACTAGAGTAGGAATCAAACCGACATTTCTCAGCACATGCCACTAGACGATTGAAGTTACCCAGAAGCATTTTAAACGTCCAAAACACATGGGCGTAAAACTGTTATAATGAAGTAAAGCTTAGGAGTGTGAAAACAAGCATTTTTATGGAATGTTTGTTCAATGAAGATAGGGGGAAAGACGGCTTTGGCAGGTTTTGTTCTTTTGTTCTATTATTGGCAGGGGGGTTTTTGTCGTCCGAATTTTATGAAATTTGGCCACAATATTCTTTGATATGCAAAGAATGTTTAGGCCAAATTTGAGCCTAGTCAGTCATAAAAAAACCCTGCCAATAATAGAACAAAACCTGCCAAAGCCGTCATTCCCCCTACCTAAATTTGTGGAGACGAAACTTAAAAAAAAAGAAAAAAATGTCGGGTGCAGGCGAAATTCAACGGCCGTGGACGTAAAGACATTTGTTCAGTTTGTTGAGCTGAGTCGATTGGTATATAATACTATGGGTCTAAGAGCCTTTTATAAAAAGTTCGTTTTCGGAGTGAAATGATAGCCTTTCTTTACAGCAAATGATCAGAGTGCAAAATTTTCCTAAAAGCATTGCAAATTAGTGAAAATATCTTCAGAAGTTTCGATACTGGTTTGAAGCTATTTCAAAAAGGCATTCTAAGTTGGCGGTATTTCCTTTAGAAAATGTTTTGATAATATGAGGTAATTAGAAAGGCTAGCTTGTCAAAGTTAGGCATTTCGTATGAAAAACAACCTTTGTTGAGGCAGTCATCAATTCGAGGCGCGTAGGACCTCTAAATTAAGTAAAAGTTTTCTATATTTTTTTTTAGATAAAAATGCATTGGTATTAAATGGAGGCGATTTAAATAGACAACAAAAACTTGACTTGAACAGAGGGCGGAGTAATCAAGAAAAAAATAATCCAATATTCAATACAAAGTACAGTTGAAATTTCGACCAATGTTTTACTCATCAACATAATTGTTTTTGAAAGAAGTCGGCACATAGACCTGTAAAAATCATAATACGATGCAATCAATGAGTTTAGAAAGCGAAATTTCATTGGTATTTTGAAAACTATAGGAGTTCCGTTCCATCACAGTCTATATTTTGAAGATCCTATTTCATTAGAATTTCACTTTCATTCTAACATGCCAATTGAACTCGAGCAAAAACGATGCACGCGCCACGAATGATCGATTGGCCAACTAATGACTATTTGAATTGACAAGTAAATCAGTAAACGATGGGAATTTGAGGAGTGTTATGTCTGTTTGTCTGTGCTTTACATATGAATTCTTGTTTATGCAGATGTATATGATGCATCAAACTAATATCTGGTGTTACTCTGGCGGTATTACGTGTTTTGTTTGATCTAAAATAAGTATTAAATTGAATTTATTCACATTTAGGCGTGGGGCGCAATTTTCAAATCAAAAAAGTTTGATGAGCGGATTTTCCAAGGGGCGCAAAATTTTAAATGTATGAGTAACCAGCTCATGATTTGCCATGACAGCACTGTTCCGGTGGCCATTACCGAGCCCGATAAGCGTGGATACTCGGTGCCATACGCAAACAGCACGTTCTTCACCGGGTTTCGATTCAGTGCCGATTTTGGGGCGGGAAAATGCGTGGACCGATTCAAGTTGGATGTGAATGCGGATCATAAGAACGGGATGGATTTTTCTGTGGACAGTTACGCCATTAGAATAGGCAACGCATTTGTAGAGAATGACACTGCCGGGAATGATTGGCTGGTTTACGTTTGTCAAAACGTGGATGGTGGAAGCCGGAAAGTGGTTGATTTGTGGATTATCCAAAGGAAAAGTCACATAACCAGAAATTCGATGCGATTGGACAATCTGGTAGACAAGCACTGGAACCGTATCCAGCAGTTGGGTTTGAGTAGGAAGCATTTGTTGAGTCTGCAAGATAATGATTTCGAGTTTTGCGACGAGGAATTGCAGAGTCAGTTTGATCGCTTTGGCAAAACTCTATTCTGGTTTCGTGCGGTTGTGCTGGTGCTGATCGCAGTGATGTTGGTGATAACGGTGGCGGGGTTTGCCATAAGGTTCTTCAATGCAGCATCGAAGCTGAGCAAAGTCAGGCGTTTCTCGGCAAAATGATCAATAGATAATGATCTTGATTTTTCCATTTGCAAGGTTTGGTAAAAGAAACAGAGTAGCGAAAACTACAGCAGTTTTTGTTTTATTATTGTTAAATAGGGATCTACTGTGCTCAAATTTTAGAATACTTGACAAAAAGCCCTAACAGTCATTTGTTTCGATATCTCAGGCTCAGTATTGTTTTTTTTAAAATCATAATTTACTTGTCCTATAACAAAAGTGATATGATAATCATGACATATCAACATTATTGTAGGAATCAACATTCATTCTGAACGATTTGGAAAAAAATATCATGAAAAAAACGTCAAAATGATGAACATTTGAAATAAACTGACAGAACCTCGAAATCAAAGGGGGTCTCGTGGAGTGGTTTGTCTCACGTTCGACTAATAAGCGGATAGTCATGGGTTCGATTTCCAACCCCCTCCACCTACCACAACTTTTCGTCATGCCACTGGAAGATGCACAGTGGACAACACTCTGGGGATCGCTCGTTTCTTATCGACCATGGATTAATGGAAATCGACCATAGCAAGGCACACGGACTGGACTGGATGAACTACTATTTCGGGTCTGTCTCATTTGGAGAATTAAACTTATTAGTGACAGTTCTATAATTAACGAATAACCCTGCTCGCAGACTAAGATTACTTTTCACAGATATCGAATCATTTTTGATCGATGTCTTATTGGTATTACTGGGTACCACTGGAGATCTTATAATGAGAGATATGCAAATTTTGGATTGGATATGGGTTAGATTGGTTTAGTTAATGGTTTAGTAAATCAATACACCCGATTCTGTTTTTACACGGATGTTTTTTACACGGCCGTGTAAAAAAATCCCATGCAAAATTTTTGCAAAGTTGCTCCATTTTGCATGATTTGTCGAGAAATCATAAAACTTTTTTTATACGGATTTTCAAATTTGGAACTGAAAATTTTTTTTACACGGAACGGGCGTACTTACATATCTACAGATATACAGATATATTAATACAGATGATTTAGCAACGCTGTTACTTCCAGCTCTTGCCGCATGGCAAAATGTTGAAGCTTGGATATGACTTTGCATTTCATAACAGTTTGGAATATGTTTGTCTGTCCACTAACGGTGTTCAAATTAGCATTGTCACTAAAACAAAAGTGCTAGATTACTTCTAATCGCGAAAGTAAAACAAATTGTTTATTCCATAAAACTTTTCTTAAAATCTATTTCATAGCAATACACCCGATTCTTTTTTTACACGGGGGATGCGATCCGTGTAAAAAAGTTTTCAGTTCAAAATTCGAAAATCTGTTTAAAAAAGTTTTTTGATTTCTCGACAAATCATGCAAAATGGAACAACTTTGCAAAAATTTTGTATGGGATTTTTTTTACACGGCCGTGTAAAAAAAAATCCATATAAAAACAGAATCGGGTGAATTATTACCGGGTGATTTTTTTCAATTTTTGAGCTGTCGCTTTTAAGTTTAGTTTTCCAAATGAGACAGAATTTTAAAGGATAGAAACCATACTACATAAAAAAGAACTTATCATCATACGCTTATCGCTGCTACATCGATAAAGCAGGAGCGGAAGCAGCAAATTTAAAATACCAATAAGAATAATAATGTAAAAAAGATAATTTGAAAAATCGACTCTTCGAGGGGTATAGACGAAAGAGTACGATAAAAACAGCAAATAAAAAAATGTGGAAATGCAATTCAAAAATGTTTGTTGGATCTTTCGGTAACGCGGCCCTTACTCACTCATAAACATTTGAATAAGTTAATTACTTCAATTACATTATTACAATTACAATTTACAGTTTCCAAACAGTATTATAATCAAACTGTACAGCAAAGAAAAATCTGCCTTCAAAACAGATAAGAAAAGAATTAATAATCTTGAACATTTTTATTGGAATGTTCAATTAAAATCGAAAAATCGATAAAATTCAATAAATACTACAAAAACAAAAAAACTAAATGTTTTTTTTTATATTCGCTGACTTTTTTACTATTCAACTGAAAAAAAAAAAACATAATCTGATTTGCTATTTGAGCAAACGTTCAAAAATTTATTAACCTTCTTTAGAGGCCATGCGCATGATTTGCGATTTTTAATTGGGTTGCTGTTCTGCCTGGGTTGATTTTCTACTTGGTTGATCAAATGGTCTGATTTCCTGAGTAATTAGGTAAATCATGCACATGGCTTCTAAGGGTCTATATGAACACCATTCGTTGCTATTGGCTTTGCATTGAGCCCAGTTGACTTGTTAGACCAATTTTTTCTGAACTCTGTAACCCGCCATTTTAGGGTTACAATTCGAACCACTTGGTTCTTGGGCCAATTCAGCTCAGACCCCCAAAAAAATTGTAAATATATGTTTCTGTGTACGTCTACTAATTTATTATTAAATGTCTGTATATAAAATTAATGTCTGTGGTCCATATTTGTATGTTTGACTGATATTTATTTTGTATATAGTAATGGTATGCGATAACAAATTTTTTCAAAACGAAGCGAAACGAAATTTAAAATTGCTATGTTGATTCGGAAGGAAACGAAACGAAATATAGATTTACTTTCGAGACTTCGAAACGATACGAAATCAAGGTCCATTTAATTCGAAATTTTACCAAACAAAACAAATTAAATTTTTTTTCCGCGGAATTTTGATGAATTGGTTTTATAATCGCAATTCTGATTTCATTTTTTCAAAGTCAAATAACTGCTTTGACACCAATAATAGAGTTATAATAACAGAAGAAGCAGTCCGTGATGAATTGCCGCATTCCCTTTCATATACCATTGGCGATAAGGTAATAACTCAGTATTTGTGCCGCTTTCAAAAAAGATTAATGGTGAAGTAAGTGCTCTTAAATGTGATCAATTTTATATCAGTTCAGTTTTATATCAGTATGCATATAAAAATATAGAAATTGTTGGATTTTTTGTGTTCGAATTCAAATTCTGTTAAAAACCTTCATCAATATATGCACATCTGCCAGGCGTACACGCCGATAGATAGTTGTTACTAGCATACATTTGTTCACTAGAAGAATCCTCTGCACCTTTCTAAAATGCAAATAAGACTGTGGGTCTCCAAGCCTCCTATAAAAATGCCGAATTTGGAAGGAAATGATAGCCTTTTGGAAAATCTTTTTGAATGAGAAAGGAAAAAATATTTCTTCATATCTGGCAAACTGCGGCCGTAAAAACTTTGCAATCACATTTCTGAAATACAATCTGAAATACAATCTGAAATACAATCTGAAATACGTGTCCAATCAGACGAACTGCTACTAGGGGAGGAAAATTAGCTTGACACTCATTGTTATAAGAAACCGAGGAATGCTCTGCATCTCTGTGCGCGCCATGGGAAAGAAATCGTTGGTCAGTTGAAAGGTAATTCAAGTAAAGCCACCTTGGTATGCGACTAAATATTTATTGTAAACGAAGTTATTTTGAAAACTAAAAGACGAAATCAATCCAACGCAAAACCAATGTGCTTCGTTTAATACACTTCTACAACACGATCGATTCTGCACTTAATAATATTGTTCTCTTCGATGCAGACATTTTTTCACTTCGTGTTCTCCCGCACCAGCTGGCGTAACCAGCATCAACACGATCGATCGTGCACTAATTAAATAAATTTCTGCTGTGCGAGGCAGATGTATGTGTCGATGATTTGCCGAAAATTGACTGTTTAAATCTCTGAACTTTTTATTCTTACTTCTAGGTAAGATGCGATTTGTATTTGCACGTTAAATGTTGCATTTTGTTTTTCTTAGGATCTTCTTAATTCTTAAGCGGTACTCACCCATGCGCCCAAACCTGATTTGAGGCCTAATCGGAAGTGAAGAAATCGCCCCTTAATAAGAAAGAGGCGCTCTAAAAAGACTTCACAAGAGCTCTAGGAATCCGCATCACGGTTTTGCCCTTTTTGTCAAAGTCATACTGATCTGATTCATTTCTGATTACATTTACAGTCTGAGCCTGACGTCTAAAATATTGAGTTAGATCACTTTTGAAAAAATAAGATAGAATAATTAAAGATACTTTTCGTTTTCTATTACAGGTATACCTCGATTATATGGACCTTTTCGTTGCTAAAAAGTCCATATAATCGAATTTTTCATATAATCGAAGCAATAAAATTTGTGTTCAAAGATAATATACTTAGTCACGAATTCCTATAGTGCAGAGGTTCCCAAACTGTGGGTCGCGACCCCCTGGGGGGTCGTGGGATGTTCAGTGGTGGGTCGCGAAAGATAAATTTTTATTCATAATTTTGTTACTATTTTGTCCCACAAATCTATTCCATATTTTGAATTAGGATCTAACTAGGGTTTTAGTACCGGGAGTACCGGTACCGGAATTCCCGGGAGTACCGACCAATTTTCGGTACCGAAATACCGGTACTAGCTTAATTAAAGTACCGGTATTTTCGGTACTAAGGAAAAAGTTTTGGTTAAAACTTCCGATGGTTGAAACCACATTATTTGAATGCAGCAGCTAGTAAGAAAGATTTTTTTTTTTTTTTAATTTCAAACATCTGACAATAGAGTAATAATAGAGAGTAATAAACTATAGAGGACGATTGTTGCTGCGTTTCCCTTTGTTATCGTCCCCAAACATGTTGGCTACCTGTCTGTCAAAACGTACTCATTTTCCTTCGTTGGCATTTAGTGCCCTATCCTTGCCAGCAAAAGATGTTTAGGATCAAAAGATTTAGATTAGGACAAACGTCAGGTGTCAGATGATGTACTTCAAGACAATCAAACCGCAACGACATCGTCACATCCCATAAAAATCGTATTTTTCATCAGTATTTTTCCAAATCGTCCCCGCTTGTTCCTGTAAGTTCGATTACTGCACCAGGATTCGTAAAGATTGTAAGACAAGAGTCAACTTACAACGACTCAGAAAAAGCTGAAAGGAAAATACTTGTCAATGTTTCATGATTCACTAGCGACAGTTCGCCCTACTTCTGTAGACTCAGAAAGAGCTTTCTCTGTTTCTGGAAGCTTTGCTACTAAAACACGATCCCGTATGTCTGACGAAACACTGAATATGCTGTGCGTTTTGAAAGCATATTTCAAGGATAAGGACAAGCCTCAAGACAAGTGTTGAATACATACAAAGCAATGAATAAAGTTTAAATCGTTACCATTAAATCCAGACTTTTTATTGATTTTAATGATTTTCTAAAAAAAATCTTCCAGTACCGGTATTTTCCCGGTACTCCCGGTACTGAGGGGTTCAGTACCGTAGTACCGGGACTTGCCAAAAAGGGTCGGTACTAAAAACCCTAGATCTAACTAATGATTGGATGATTAAAGCACAACAAGCCTGACGATAGCGATGGTCTTTTATACGTCTTACGATATTTGGGCAAATAGACAGAAGTCCTATACAATCCAAATGTAAGCCCCGAACCCAATCCAAAACCAATCCTAATCCAATTCGAATCCAATCTAAATAAAATCCAAATATTTTCAAAATCCAATCCAAATCTAATTCAAATCCAATCCAAATCTAATTCAAATCCAAATCCAATCATAATCAAATCGAAATCCAATTCAAATCCAATCTGAATAAATTTCAAATCCAATCCAAATTCGATTCAAATTCCATCCAAATCCAATCCACATCCAATCCAAAAAATTGACGAATTTTTGACAAATACAATGATGGGATATAATGCAATTTATGATAATTTGTTATTTTAACTTAAAACGGCTACGCAGTCTTTAAGGATTAAAACAAGATTTATATTTGTCCAACGTTTCGACACGGGGTTGGTGTCTTCCCCTGATGAAGACACCAACCCCGTGTCGAAACGTTGGACAAATATAAATCTTGTTTTAATCCCTAAAGACTGCGTAGCCGTTTTAAGTTAAAATAACAATGAACAGTCGATCATTCGAAAATACATTATAACTTGTCCAATCTAACGCGAACTCATTTTTATCTAATTTCACAAAAGTAATGAATTTGGTACCTGGTGGGTCGCAAGCAATATGGGATTCTGCTAGGTGGTTCGCATATCCAAAAGTTTGGGAACCTCTGCTATAGTGCATACCTGTTTTTGTTCCAAAGCAAATACTATGCGTACGAGACAGTTATATTTTCGCTTCAAAAATAAACTTATCCTTATTCGATCGCAGCAAATTGAATTCGACGGAGAATTCAGTACCATTGTCTGCTATTGAAAATTGGCCGGATCTGACTATGGGCTCAGACGTTATGGCCAAAATACAATTTTTATACAAAAACGCGTAGAAATAGTCTCTCTTTTCCAGCACTCATCTTTAGCCGATCTGTTTGCAACAAGTTGCGTTCGATGGGGATTCTTACTATGAATTTAAATGAATGTAAATAAGAGGGTCTATCCACCTATCAGTGCCATTTTTTCTAGTGCCGTTTGCACCTACACCTGTTAGAACCTGTTGTAAATATTTTGGTCTATGTTTGTATGTTGAGGATAAGCCTCCTGTAATCCCTTTCCCAAATAAATTGTTGTAAATATTTTGGACTGTGCTCGTATGTTAAGGACAAGCCTCCATTAACCCAAATTTGAATCTACTCGCGTTTTCAAGGACACCCCACTCAATACGAAAGAAGCGCACAACTGCCGTTTTTATTATTCAACGCATGGTATTGAATTAATAAAAATAATAGTTGTGCGCCGCTTCCGTATTGAAATTTAAATTTGGATTCCGGGAGGCTTGTCTTTAAAGAAAGATCGTTTTCGATAGGTTTTTAAAACTGAAATGTCCTGCGTACTATTAAAACCGGATTTATTTTTATTGATTTTATTTTCCGTCGGTCCATTTCCTCCCGAAGACAACCGCTGATGCCAGGAAGACGACTCCATTTGAGCCCTACATATCGTACCCATCAACACATGCACTGAGACCTTCGGCTACCGAGGGAAGGCGTGACTAGACATTTTTCGTCTTAGAAAATGCTAACGGCGCGGCTGAAAATAAAATAAGCTTTTACAAGTTTAAAGCTCAAACTAAAGTTTTTCGTAAATTTCCTTTTTTGGAAATATTTATATTCGCTACTACGAGTTCGTTATTTCACCCTACACTACAATTATATTGGGGAGCTTCCTTTCGAGTTTCCCCAACACTTTTGTTATTGGCAGTAGCTTCTAACTGAACAACGGAATGAAGAACATCGTTACAAAAATTTACGGTCCTAATTCAATCAATTAAAATTCAACATTAGATTGAAATAGTTCAAAGTCTTGCTGCCTGTATTATTGGTAACCTTCTTCAAGCAGCAAATCATTTGAGAACTGCTAACTTACATTCCAAATACTCAAATTACCTTCCTGCTGTACAGCATCAGTATAATCCGCAAACCTTGAGTCGAAAAAATTTAAATACCGGGATATTTAATAACATGTATTTAAATGTAGGTAGAGACTTCTTGTTGATTTTCAGTTTCTTAATCCATTTCGTCCAGAAAAGATAATGCCAGGTTCGATACTTTATGTAGTAGCCATTGAAATAAGCTTTTCCAGTTTCTTGGGAAAACTGCTGAACATTCGTGGTCAAATTTGCTGGATGTTAATGCGCCATCCGCCTTTTGTCCAATTCCATTCCCTGCACCTAACTCCACGTACCAAGGGCAGAAAATGGTTTGTTAGCGAAGATCTAACAGCTTAATAGAGAGCTGAGAATTCACATCAAGTTTCCATATAACAGAGATCACCTAAAATACTCGTTATCGTTCCACACTTATTTGTAAGGACGTGGCCGTGGCAGTTGTTGATTCATAAAATACACAAAATGCAATGGAATTTGCAACGTGAAATTTGTAAATCAATCTAGTCAGCCGATCATATGATTGTCTGTGCCCATCGGCTCTGGTGACTCGCTCGGATTGGACCACCGTTAACATTGCGCTCGCGAAATTTTGTACCAGTTCCTGCACCATAGTACCGTAGTACCATAGTACCAATCGTTATTCAAAAGCCATAGTGTCACCAAGTTGTTCCATCACTTCCATCATGTTTCATCAGGCGGGTCTGTTGTATCCGCTTCCGTCCAGAACGTTGCACGTTCTGCCGGGTCCCTTGCTGTAGCACTACCGCCCACGCTGCGTCCTTCTCCTGCAGAATCGGTCTGCACTCTTCGTCGAACCAATCGTTCCGTCGACTTCGTCTCACATTTTAACCATCACCAGATAGTGGTCAGAGTCGATGTCCTGACGTCGATAATGTCGGAGAAGTGCCGTCCATCAATCCGAACGTAGTCGATTTGTGATTCTGTCTCTAGCGGTGATCTCCAGGTGAACCGATACGGAAGGCTGCACACTAAAAAATGTGAGATTTACATGCGACTGAAACTAATTTGTATTTAAATATTTTGTGACGCAAACACAAATAAGATTTATATTTACGTATCCTTTGATGTACTTCCAACATAACATAATCGGCTTTAGAATGATGGAGTTTTAGAATGCATAAGACCGTATATTTACATGTATTTGGACCTGTGCTATCATGTACACAATGATTTTATTAGCAAACGTCAGTGGCGAACTTGTGACTCGTGTTGTAACGCGATATATTTTTCATTCCATTGCGTAGTTATTGGAAAATAAAAAAGTGATTTGCTTCAGAAAGTATAAAGTGAACTAAATACGTTACGAGTGCTTATTTATTGGATATACCTTGGCATATAATTTGCAGTGAATCATCAGCAAGCTGCTGTACGGCAAAAAAAAAAACGGGCGATAACTAACTTTTTTTTCCTGCAGGTGCTTGCGCAGAATTTAAGTTTACTCTGATCGTTGTGACAAGGATTATTGATAAGAAAATTATTTTGAGCTTTTTAGTGGAATGTCTTCACTTGTCATAAGACGAGTTTATACCATCCCATTGAATTCCACCACTTAATTGTATCTTGACAGATACGTATTTCGACCTCAACAGTAAGGCCGTCTTCAGTGTCTCGTACTTGACTCGACTTCGTCGACGTCGACGTCGACTTGAGTCGAGTCAAGTACGAGACACTGAAGACGGCCTTACTGTTGAGGTCGAAATACGTATCTGTCAAGATACAATTAAGTGGTGGAATTCAATGGGATGGTATAAACTCGTCTTATGACAAGTGAAGGATTATTGATTAAAATAAGTTTGGTGGTTGTTTTCTAAGCTGCAGTGTATTGAAGAAAGTGATTTAGATCGCTTGACAAGTGAAATAAAAATGAAGAAATGTGGTGTGTTCGGAAGATTTCCGGGGTGCGAAGGCAGCCAATGACATGTCTTTTATGATCTCGAGTCTACATTGCTGTTGCAACAACGACGGAAAAATGCCTATACGCATGCATATTATTGGATTATCAGATTCAGATAAATGATTAAATTTTTCGAGTGAAAAAAATAAAGTGCATACAACAAGAGCTCAATTTATTTACACGTCGTGATGTAAAAGTACGATAACTTTAAAAGTCGACTTTTACGTCATGGCGTGTATTTTTTTGTGTTCTCACGGTCATGTAATTTTAAGATCAGACTTAAATATATGTTGAATGCGCCGCTCCTTTTATGTGCATGCAATCGAACTTAAAATTACACGAATTTTTCTAAGTGTGTGTGTTGGAAGCAGGACGTTTGTCAATACATAATAGTATATGCTGTAAAATTATTAAAATATATTACGATGATACCCTGCAGTATCACACACCGCAGCTGGTCGGACCCGCCTCAATACGACAAATAGAAGCACATGTTTGTAATTCAAACGAAACCGACTGTTGTTCAATTCTGATACACATAGTTGGTTGTGAAATGTTGCCAAAGCAGATTCGATGGGTACGGGGAATTGACTGATATCCCATCGTTATTAGCTGCTTATGGAACAACTTCTCGCAAGGGCAGCTGTTATATAATTGCTAATACGTCCGTGTACTTAATGGAATAGCGTGGGTTCAAGTCCCACCGGCAGCCGAATCTCTTTCGCAATATCTCATAAAAACACCTTAAAGTGGCAAACTTAACTATGTGTATCAAAATTAAACATCTTTTCCAAAAAAAACATGTAATATTGTTTACACATTCATTCATTCATTCATTCATTTATTTAGTTAACATCTAAGCAGATAACACTGAATCAACAATTTGACGCCACAATGCACGGTTCGATGCCGCATCTCTCCCTCCTCGGATACGCCCCACGCTCGCCAAGTCGTTTTGCACCTGGTCTGCCCATCTCGCTCGCTGCGCTTCACGCCGTCTCGTACCTGCCGGATCGGAAGCGAACACCATCTTTGCAGGGTTGCTGTCCGGCATTCTTGCAACATGTCCTGCCCATCGTACCCTTCCGGCTTTAGCTACCTTCTGGATACTGGGTTCGCCGTAGAGTTGGGCGAGCTCATGATTCATTTTTCGCCGCCACATACCGTCTTCTTGCACACCGCCAAAGATGGTCCTAAGCACCCGTCTCTCGAATACTCCGAGTGCTTGCAAGTCCTCCTCGAGCATTGTCCATGTTTCATGTCCGTAGAGGACTACCGGTCTTATTAACGTCTTGTACATGACACATTTGGTGCGGTGGCGAATCTTTTTCGACCGCAGTTTCTTCTGGAGCCCGTAGTAGGCCCGCCTTCCACAGATGATGCGCCTTCGTATTTCACGACTAACGTTGTTGTCAGCCGTTAGCAAGGATCCGAGGTAGACGAATTCCTCGACCACCTCGAAGGTATCTCCGTCTATCGTAACACTGCTTCCCAGGCGGGCCCTGTCGCGCTCGGTTCCGCCCACAAGCATGTACTTTGTCTTTGACGCATTCACCACCAGTCCAATTTTTGTTGCTTCACGTTTCAGGCGGGTGTACAGTTCTGCCACCTTTGCAAATGTTCGGCCGACAATGTCCATGTCATCCGCGAAGCAAATAAATTGACTGGATCTGTTGAAAATCGTACCCCGGCTGTTACACCCGGCTCTCCTCATGACACCTTCTAGCGCAATGTTGAACAACAGGCACGAAAGTCCATCACCTTGTCTTAGTCCCCGGTGCGATTCGAACGAACTGGAGTGTTCGCCCGAAATCTTCACACAGTTTTGCACACCATCCACCGTTGCTTTGGTCAGTCTGGTAAGCTTCCCAGGGAAGCTGTTCTCGTCCATAATTTCCCATAGCTCTACGCGGTCTATACTGTCGTATGCTGCCTTGAAATCAACGAACAGATGGTGCGTTGGGACCTGGTATTCACGGCATTTTTGAAGGATTTGCCGTACAGTAAAGATCTGGTCCGTTGTCGAGCGGCCGTCAACGAAGCCGGCTTGATAACTTCCCACGAACTCGTTCACTAATGGTGACAGACGACGGAAGATGATCTGGGATATCACTTTGTAGGCGGCATTAAGGATGATGATCGCTCGAATGTTCTCACACTCCAGCTTGTCGCCTTTCTTGTAGATGGGGCATATAACCCCTTCCTTCCACTCCTCCGGTAGCTGTTCGGTATCCCAGATTCTGACTATCAGTTTGTGCAGGCAAGTGGCCAGCTTTGCCGAGCCCATCTTGATGAGCTCAGCTCTGATACCATCCTTACCAGCTGCTTAATTGGTCTTTAGCTGTTGAATGGCATCCTTGACTTCCCTCAAGGTGGCGGCTGGTTGGCTTCCATCGTCCGCTGAACTGACGTAGTCATCTCCTCCGCTGCCTTGACTTTCATTGCCTGTACTCTCAGCGCCATTCAGATGTTCCTCGTAGTGCTGCTTCCACCTTTCGATCACCACACGTTCGTCCGTCAAGATGCTCCCATCCTTATCCCGGCACATTTCGGCTCGCGGCACGAAGCCTTTGCGGGATGCTTTGAGCTTCTGATAGAACTTGCGTGTATCTTGAGAACGGCACAGCTGTTCCATCTCCTCGCACTCCGCTTCTTCCAGGCGGCGTTTCTTCTCCTGAAAAAGGCGGGTCTGCTGTCTCCGCTTCCGTCTATAACGTTCCACGTTCTGCCGGGTACCTTGTTGCAGCGCGACCGCCCGCGCTGCGTCCTTCTCCTCCAGAATCTGTCTGCACTCTTCGTCGAACCAATCGTTCCGTCGACTTCGACCCATATACCCGACGTTGTTCTCCGCTGCGTCGTTAATGGCTGCTTTGACTGTATTCCAGCAGTCCTCAAGAGGGGCCCCATCGAGCTCACCCTCTTCCGGCAACGCTGCCTCGAGATGCTGCGCGTATGCAGTGGCGACATCAGGTTGCTTCAGTCGCTCTAGGTCGTACCGCGGCGGTCGTCGGTACCGAACATTGTTGATGACGGATAGTTTTGGGCGCAGTTTAACCATCACCAGATAGTGGTCAGAGTCGATGTTAGCGCCACGATATGTCCTGACGTCGATAATGTCGGAGAAGTGCCGTCCATCAATCAGAACGTGGTCGATTTGTGAGTCGGTCGGCGGTGGCGATCTCCAGGTGTACCGATACGGGAGGCTGTGTTGGAAGTAGGTGCTGCGAATGGCCATATTCTTGGAGGCGGCGAAATCAATTAGTCGTAGGCCGTTTTCGTTCGTCAGCCGGTGAGCGCTGAACTTTCCAATAGTCGGTCTAAACTCCTCCTCTTGGCCAACCTGAGCGTTCAAATCTCCTATGATGATTTTGACGTCGTGGCTTGGGCAGCTGTCGTACTCACGTTCCACCTGCGCGTAGAATGCGTCCTTATCATCATCAGTGCTTCCGGAGTGTGGGCTATGGACGTTGATTATGCTGAAGTTGGAGAACCGGCCTTTGATCCTCAACCTACACATTCTCTCGTTGATCGGCCAGCACCCGATCACGCGCCTTTGCATATCGCCCATCACTATGAAAGCTGTTCCCAGCTCATGTGTGCTGACGCAGCTCTGGTAGATGGTATGATTACCTCTAAACGTTCGCACCATTGATCCCTTGCAACAAACCTCCTGCAGCGCTACGATGCCGAATCCACGGTCCTTGAGCACTTCGGAGAGTATACGTGTGCTCCCGATGAAGTTGAGAGATTTGCAGTTCCACGAACCGAGTTTCCAATCGCTAGTCCCTTTTCGTCGCAGTGATCTTCGCCGATGGTTCCGGTCTGTACTCTCTTGTTGATTGTTCGTTGCTTATGTTTTTTTTGCTGGCTTGCAGGGCCTGACACCAAACCCCCTAAATTTGCGGAGGACCATTCCTCCGTATTCCCGGTGGACCATGGTGCACAGTTTAATTAGAATCCCTCGCTGACACTAGGACGATGATCAGCCGCCCCTATCATGGAGAACAGACGCTGTTGTGAGCCGATCCTGACATGGAGAACAGACGCTCAGTAAGATTTGCACCTCCGGAGAAAAGCAACCCCCCCCCTTCCCTGTCAGCATACGACCATAGTTCCCACCGGGGTTGGTTACTCGATCTTCCCTAAGGTTGCTCGTATCCGACTGGGTAAGAGGCTAAGGACCGCGAGATGGGGTCTATTTTATTCCTTCAGGTACGCGATGTACCAATAATGGTACGATTTACCCAGCATTTGCCGTGCCTGGATGGTATGGAAGTCCATTTCCAGTTCTAGCGATTGCTAGAGCATGAGAAATAAGAGAAAAATACAAAGTAGGAGAATGGAACGGACCTGGGATTGAATCCACGACCTCCTGCGTATGAGGCAGAAGCAGTAGCCATATGACTACCAAGCCCGCTTCGAAACAAAAGAGATCATGCACTGAACTGATTAATTTTATCACCGGCCGCGCAATGCAGATCACAATAATTCGGCCGACCGCGCGATCATTCTGCTGTCCGAAACATGAGAGATCACGCACCGAACTCTCAAAATCAGTTGAAATTATCCGAAAAAAAAAACGTGAAACGTCGTGAAACACAGAAGAAATATGTATTACTCGATTTATTTGGACGGATTTGTGACAAACGAACTTAAATTTATAGCGAACTTCAACTGAAAACCAAACGTCTCGATCATCATTCGACAACAAAAATGGTTTCGAGTATTTATTATCGACTTCAGTCGTTATCGAATTCGATTGTTTTGATGCTGTAATGTCAAAAGTCTTCGTTATTCTAGTCCTTCCTCGAACGATATTCGATTATCGAGTTCGAATCGAAGACCATAATGCCAAAAGCAGTCGATTCGATAAAAAATCGCTCGTAATGCCACCCCTGATCACGTTTGATCTTCATTTAGATCACTGTTCGAGCTATAAAGAATAGAGGCAGGATCACTACTATGAGAATTAATGTGGGTTTTAATCAATATATAAACAACAAATCTCGGGTACTTATTCAAAAGGACGTATGTGATTTTGTAAACAAAGATTCAAACGTCAATTTGTCCAATCTGATGGCACTCCCACGCAAACCAACGTCACCAACAGGTAGCCGAAGGTTTCCCCTACCTGGATGTGGTGATGGTTTGCGTGGGAGTGCTATCAGATTGGATAAATCGACGTTTGAATCTTTGTTTACAAAATCACATACGTCCTTTTGTATAAGTACCCGAGAAATATGATTGAATACACTGTTTTAAAGCATCCCAACAAACCATGTACTAATATGTACTAATTTATATCTCAGACAACAACCAGTTCGCCAGTTCTACATCTATGACAGAAACTCGCCCATAGCTCGCACAACGTCATTCACAATCCTCTTTGTGCTGCATTTTCCCCTTTCAACGTTTGTTTTTCGCATTTTGACATCGAGCTCAGCTGTAGTCCCCAGCAAAAACCAAACAAACCGTATCCTCTCTCGTCCATATGCGTTCTCTTCGGCTCTCGGCAACGCTGTCGACTCTGTGCGACGTCATAAGCACCGCACACGATATACCTACCCTCATAAACCTCCTATCTACAGCGAATTCTATACTGCGGCAGCAAGCAGCTTCTGATGCCGTATCGTGCGGATCAAATCGACCAACAACTGGCACTGGGCTCAGTTCACTTCTGTCCGCTCGAAGAGTAGCACCTTCTGCAACCGACGCCGCCGCCGTCGTCGACGCCAAACGGGGAAGTGTGATTCCAGGAGTATTGTAGTGGGTTCGTGGGTGGAGACGACCTCGCGTATGCGTAGAATTTTTGTTATTTCCTGACAGGAAAGGAAACTCTTAGCTACCATACCCGTGGGTCCCGCTGGTAGATGTTATGCTGGGAAATTGGATAATTTCTAATCGTTTGTGACACTGTAAGTGCTATTACGATAATTGGTCTGCGAAGAAATAGTTGGACAGAGGAAGATCAAAAGAAGCTGCTGCTGCAGTGCCAATTTCCATTTGTATCGAACGTGTTTATGTGAGTGTGTGAAAGAAAACACGACCAAAAAAGCATGAAAATTTAATTGAACCAAACCGAATGCATAACAGAGCGCCCGGAGAAAATCGAAATCCGAGTGTGCCTTGCCAGAAATTGTGCGTGGAAAATCGCATCGCGTTGGCCAACTTTGATGAGGCCCGGAATTGTCGTCGGAGTGAAATCAATGATTGCTTTGATCCACTGTCTCCCCGCGGTCACACATGTGTGAAAGTTGAAGAAAAGTGAATTCAAAGAGAAATAAATTTCCCTCTGTGTGCAAATAATCAAGCCAAGAAAACAAAAGCGTGAAAGATCAAACACACGGCTCTCTTACGTTGTTCTGCACGTTTCAACATTGTGGCATTGTGAGTGGTGCATTCTAAAAATAAACGGGAGCATCGGAATCATTTATAATCAGCTGAAGGTGATACATTTGTTGTTTAAATAACTCGAAAGTGTTCTCCGATAGACCGGGGTCGGTCAGGCGTTGTTGAAGCTGCGATCTGGGTGCTGAGCGGCTACGCTGATTACCATCGCCGATGCAACGGAACATCATCTAATGAGACAGGTTAGAGCGCGAGGGCCATTTGCGGCGGGGTACTGTGGGCCATAGCTAGGAATTTTAAGACAATTGCTGATGGGAAAGAACTTTTTGGTAGACTTGGTTGAAATTCGACAATTTCGTTAATTTATGTGCTCACATTAGTACATTATTTTCATTTTCACACCCAAAAAGCAAATCTCACAATTGAAATCTTGGCATATACAAATCTACCAGAAATGTAAGCTTTTTATACAGATACTGTGCTGCCTTAACCGGACATTTGTATCATCTTTGATGGGTTTCCTATCCATATGGGACAGATGTGCAGTGTATTAAAATAAAATAAATTGTATATGCCAAAATTTTGTACAGTTTCTGTAATGTTCTTATGTAGAACTGTATTAGCTGGTTCGGTGCAGTAAATTTTTTTTAGCGATATAATCTACAAATCGATATCATTGAAACCTTCATCAAAACAAAACATCAATGGTCATACTAAAAAGCGGTATGGAAAAACTACAAAATTGAAATTTTGAAAATTTATGTGTACTATTTAAGGACATAGTTGGAGGAGTACCACGATGGTAGTCAATATGGCACCGGACCCTCCACGGGTCAACCCCACACCTCCCGCACTTCTCTCCCACCAACATTCGAATGCATCGAACAGCATCGATCAAAAGTATAATATTAAAATTACTAACCTGTTCACAACATATTTATTAACTTCCCGTGTTAATGAACATGTTTCTTCAAAAAGTCCTATGAAATTTAGGCTCGAATTTTATCGTAAATCAGCAGTTTCGTGCCAATTTAATAGCCGTTCGCGATTCGGTGGGCTTATCACTGCACTTCACTTCTTCTCAAAGGGCAAAGAAAAATCAAGTTTTTACGCACTTCTCCGCACCTGAGCAGCCCGAAATGTTGATAGAATGCAAATTAAACATCACTTTTTGAAATCAGTCACTCGTTTGAAGCGAAAACTTAATATAAACTGCTATTTTTGCCCGAAAAAACGATTAAAAACTGACCGCGGAACGAATGTAAACACCGGCAGCGGCAGCAGCAGACTAACACATAGGGTGGTCCAAAAAATGATTTTGTTCCGCCGCGCTCAGTCGATTATGATTCATAATTTGGGTGTCATCCGATAGTTTGGGTTGCTTTGAATTGAGGCTTACCATGCACAGGTCGTTTCAGGTTTGTATGACAGTTGATATGGCGAGGTTGAATTTTACATTATTTTGATTGTGGCACTCCGTCATTGGGCGCTGGCGGGGACCATATGACTGGATGAAATATTCAAGAGCTTTAATTCCATACACAATGGACATTGAATGGTGGGTTCAATGGGTGGGAGTCGATTTTAATCGAGGTTGCGAATCTTTAGCATGATAATTAGGCTTTTTTGCGTTACATAATCAATGGATCTTTCCTGCGGTGCGGTTTTCGTTCAGTGAAGTCTCCGGAATGTTGCTTTAAGCTATGTGGATTCTCTTTTCGCACGCGTTTGGAGGGAAGGCGCTGTAGCCAGTGTAATGAAAAGTTTAGTTTCTCATACTAGTTTTCATACAAACTTGAACCGGCTAGTGTTCAACCAGTTTTTGTTCAAATCGGTTTTTGGAGGACACTCGGAGCATGGGACGGAATCGAGTGAGCGTGGTGAAGCTGGGTCGTTTTTTGAACCACCCTACTAATATTCTTTTTGCCTTTCTCGTACAACTAAGTTGTACCGAAAGGCTATCATTTCACTCCGAATTCGAACTTTTGATAGAAGTCTCGGAGACCCATAGTGTTATATACAATTCGACTCAGCTCGATGACCTGAACAAATGTCTGTCTGTCCGTGTGTGCGTGTGTGTGTGTGTATGTGTGTGTGTGTGTGCACAAAATGCCATAAAAACATTAGCCAAATTTTCACATAGAAACTCTTAACTGATTTTCTGGCAACAAGTTGCATCCGACAGAGACTAAAACGCTGTTGATCACTATTGAATTTCATAATAATTGTGAATTGCAGAAAATAGATAATATTAAAATAGTGATGAGACATAGTCACATAGAACAATAATGTGTTATGAAAATGCCTTGCATCTATGAATATTTTTAAAGTTTATCCGTGGCTTGCTCCCATTAAGAGTTTCATCGTACTATAAAGATGCTCGTGTTGCACGCATTTAGGCGTAAGGGCGTAAGTATGCTCTTCGTTCAGTTTCATAGTACTTTGAAATTGTCCGAAAGTCAAAATTCGAACATAGGAAATTCGAGAAACTTTTGGCAGCGCCATCTGTCGTCTACTAGTGTAAATTTTCTATCATAACATTAGACGGTGTAACTGTTTCGCCTTTCTTGTACATCATCGAGGTGTAAGCGTAAACGCTACATTTATTACCTTTTTGCACGAGAAAGGCACCATCACCGCTAGGTGGATTATTCTGGGTTTTTTTTATAAATACGACACCAATACTACTACAGTATATGACAGTTTTTATTGTACCAATACTTTCGAAGCTTTGTTTTGGTACTCAACCCACCTTCACCTTAATGCCATGAAATGAAAATACCATAATTATAATTATTAGTTTCTATTTTCAAATACATAGATTTACAAGCAATTTCGTTGTTTTAAAATGTTTTTACTTTTCAATGAAATTTTATATGGATTAATTGGTTTTAAATTTAAATTTGAATAAATTTAAAATTTAAATTTTATATTTAACAACTGGTTAGCTTAAAACCGTTTTAGAAGACATTTGAAAAGTTTTACATGTTATATTCTGTGATTTTCAAAGTTTCCTGAAATTCGAAGAAAATACCAATTATTGGCAATCCAAGCTTTTCGCCAAATTGAAATATAAAAAAAATTGCCCAGAAACACGGACAAACCTCAATTGTTATACTTTTGTATGTGCTTTCTTGATGACTGATGTTCACTAAATATAAGAGCAATTATCACAAACTTAGTACGTAGTTGAAATATTAAAAATAACATGATCACCTTTCTTTTATTGGCATTGTAATTTCAATTGTTGGCAATGAAATTGCTCTATTTGCCAATCAGTCCTCAAAGTAGAAAACTGTTGAAGTATTGATGCCATTTTATGTTTATTTATAGAAAAAGTCACTCATATTAAAGGGCCACGCACAAATCTGGCTCAACTTTAATTAAACTCAGTCTTGTACATAAAATAAACTGTCTGAAGACAAAAATAAGTTTGTGTTTGTGTGTTTAAGTAATATAGAAAGATAGGCGCAAATACTTCACCATAAGGCAAAACGAATTCAAAATAGTCAAAACATGTAAATCTGGACAGAAGCTATTTTGTTTTAACAAATTTTTAATTTGAAGAGGCGTTTCATTTTGTCTCAATTAAGAGTTTGGGGGATTTTTGTCTTGGTTAAGAGCAAATTTTGTTTTGTCTCATTTAAAAGCTTTGTTTTGTCCCGTGTACAGAGGAACAGGCCGTTTTACCTCGTTTGGAAGCAGACTACCTCAATGTTTCATAATCGAAAGATAAAAACTAACGCCAGCTATTTTGTTCGCTAAAATCAAATCACAAATCATCCCGAATGGTCAAAAGACATTTGACCGAGGCTGAGTTATTGATCGGATAGGCCATTTGGCCGAAATCCAGCTACCCAGAAGTCATTTGGCCGAGCATGCCGAAATAGTCGTTTGGCGGGAAAGACTGATTATAAGGCCGAAGATGTAGCTTAGTCGAACGAATCATACGAATGTAAATGATGATTGAAAATCTGGTCATATGGCCAAAAATGTTGTTTGGTTAAACAACGGTGAATGTCACAAGTGTGGAGTTGAAAATGATAATTGCACAGTAAGAAGCGCGAAATGCACATCAAAAAGTGAGATAACAAATGCGGAGAGAGCACTGAGAAATGAGAAGTGAAAAGTTAGACGTCTCACTTATTACTTCTCACTGCGCTTTCTTGCTTCTTGTTTTTCACTTTCACAGTGAGAAGTAAGGAATGTAAAATCAGAAGTGAGAATAGAGTCATTTCACCTCTCACTCCACATTTTTCTTTGTGAAAAATGAAACTAAAAAATGAGAAGAAAGAGAGAAAAATGAGAAGTGAAGAATAAAGAATTGAGACGACTAACTTATCGTTTCTCATTTGGCATTGAGTTGTTCGATTTGGGCATTTGTTGTATAATCCATAAGAAATTCGGCGGAAAGCCAGTTCGCCGAATACCACAAATAGTTGGAAGCGGCTATTAGATCGAAAATGGTTAGGTCAAAAATGTCATTTGGCTAAAGGGGCGTACATCGTAGTTCGTCCTTACTAGTAATTTGGCCGAAAAATCCGTTTGCCAATACAGATCGATCGGCTGAAACGGCCATTTGATCGATAAGGTCATACTGTCGAAAACTTCGTTTAGCATGATTGATCGTTTAGCATAAATATCCATTTGGCTGAAATTTACATAAAGCCTAGTAGTTCAACCGGCCCAGAATCTCTTTTGGGGAATGTGGCTATAATATCAACCCGTTCGGCCAAATGGCCGGAGCGGAGCTACTTGTTTTGGTCAAACGACCTGTTAGGGTATTGCGGTCAAATGATCTATTCGGCAAAGAACCGGTTCAGCCGAACTGCATTTTCGGCCGTATGTCTTATTCTGCCAAATGACTCTCAGTCAAATGGTCTTTTCTGCCAAACGAACAGTTGTCCATTTCGGCCAAATGACATTTTCCGCCAGATGGGTTTCGGACTAATAGTTTGTTCGGTCAAATGACATAACCGGCCCAACACTTTTCGGATACGTTCCCAAAGTCAGACCAGAACAATCGCCATTGGACAGGGAACCAATGGATGGAAGCATAGGATTTTGCTCTCCAACCTCAATGTGCACAGTCCGAGAGCTCTCGTATTTTGGATGGTCGATAACGGGCGCTGGCCACGTCCTCACGGTCATTGGGGATGGGAAGGAATTGATGATGCAGTCACTCGCCCACTGCAAGCCGAGAACACCTCTGCACTCGCCACGAGTTCCTGCGGAATTTTATTGGCATCTGTGGTTATAATTTACGGCAGTGGTTCGTCTTGGTTAACGGGTTGCCAATGTGATATTAATGAAAGGGTGGAGTATATTCTAATTGGATGCCGAAACGAGCTTTTTGGCTCATTTCAAATTTTACTTATTACTTCTCTCTTCTCAATTATCAATTACGGACCGGATTCTAGATGCCGTAATACTCAGCGCCGTAGCGTGCGGTTGGCCGGGTTGGCCCCCGCCAAGGGCGCCAGTCCTCAGACTTACTTACTTACTTATGGATCCTGTACACCTCCGGTGGTGCAAAGGGCCGACTTGAAAGATCTCCATCCTGAGCGATGCCCGGCTATCGCTTTAACCTGTTGCCAGGTTAGATTTCGGTCGACTTCTTTTATTTCTTTATTGAGGCTTCGCCGCCATGAGCCTCTGGGTCTGCCTCTGCTGCGATGTCCCGCTGGGTTCCAGTCTAATGCTTGCTTACAGATTTCGTTTCCGCCCCTACGTAGAGTGTGGCCGACCCAGCCCCACTTCCGATCCCGAATTTCTGTTGTTATCGGCCTCTGGTGACAACGACGATGGAGCTCGTTATTTGAGATCCAGTTGTGAGGCCACCAGGCCCGAATTATATACCGCAGGCATCTGTTAATGAACACCTGCAGCCGTTGAGTGTTCTCCACTGATACACACCATGTTTCGCTAGCGTATAACAGCACAGATTTCACGTTAGAGTTGAAAATTCGTATTTTGGTGCGTTCACTTATCTGCCTGTTTTTCCAGATATTTCTTAAACTCGCAAAGGCAGCCCTTGCTTTCTTGATCCGTGCGCCTATGTCGATCTTGGTACCGCCGTCTGACGCCATTTGGCTACCAAGATATTGGAAGCTTTCAACATTCTCCACTGGTTGCCCGGCTACTGTGAAACTGGAAGGAGTCACCGTGTTTACATCCAACGATTTGGTTTTGTTGACGTTGATGACTAAACCTGCCGAGGAGGAGCGATCGGCAAGGTCGTTGAGCTTACTCTGCATATCAGAGCGCCGTTGCGCGAGTAGTGCAACGTCATCCGCCAATTCGAAGTCGTTTAGGTGCTCCATGGTTATAGGCTGCCATAACAGCCCGCGGTTTGGTTCACGGTCAATCGCATCTACCAGAATCTCATCGATTACGACGAGGAACAGTAACGGTGATAGAATACATCCTTGCCTCTCACCAGCTACAACCCGGATAGGGTCGGACAAGAAACCCATTGTGCAGCACTCTACACGAAAAGGCCTCGTACTGTGCCTCGATGAGGCCGATGATTTTCTCAGGAACCCCCTTGCGTCTCAGGGCGCCCCACATATTCTCGTGATTGAGACGGTCGAAAGCTTTTTCGTAGTCAATGAATACCAAGTAAAGGGACTCTTGGAATTCGTTGACCTGCTCCAAAATGATGCGGAGCGTGACAATATGGTCCACACAGGATCTTCCGGCACGGAATCCGGCTTGCTGCCGCCGGAGAGTCGCATCGATCTTCTCCTGAATCCGGACTAGGATAATTTTGCACAGAACTTTGAGAACGGTACACAGCAACATAATGCCTCGCCAGTTATCGCATACAGTCAGGTCACCCTTTTGGGCACCTTCACTAAGATACCTTGCATCCAGTCGACCGGGAAAGTTGCGGTGTCCCAGATATTACGAAATAAACGATGCAGTAGTTGAGCGGATGTCATGGGGTCAGCTTTGAGCATCTCGGCTGATATGCGGTCGACCCCTGGGGCTTTATTCGATTTCATGCTTTGGATGGCTGTTTGAATCTCTAGCAGTGATGGAGCTTCGGTATTGACACGTGTTATACGTCGGATCCTAGGCAGATCATGCCGAGGTGGTGATGGCCTGGTTGGCACTTGAAAAAGTTGTTCGAAGTGCTCGAACCAGCGTTTCAGCTGGTCAGTTGGGTCGGTCAATAACTGATCATTCGCGTCTTTCACAGGCATCGTTGCATTCATCTTCGCCCCGCTTAAGCGTCGTGAGATATCGTAGAGGAGGCGAATGTCCCCGGTTGCGGCGGCTCTCTCTCCTTCGTCGGCCAGAGAGTCTGCCCACGCTCGCTTGTCCCGTCGACATGAGCGTTTTACTTCCTTCTCAAGAGCCGCGTATCGTTGACGGGCTAAGACTTTGGCTCCTCTGGTTTTCGATCGCTCTATCGCGGCTTTGGCTTCTCTTCGCTCCTCTATCTTCCTCCAGGTCTCATCGGTGATCCATTGTTTTCTCTGGGTGCGTAGTTCGCCCAGATTGTTCTCGCTGGTGGCGATGAAGGCATTCTTGATGGCGGTCCATTGGTCTTCCACGCTGCCACCTTCCGGAATATCTGCAGCACGCGTCTCCAGTTCTTCAACGAAGGACCGTTTCACCGTGGCATCTTCCAGTCGACGTGTGTTGAATCGTCGTCCAACTCTTTCCTCCTGCCGACGAATCCGCGCAATGCGCAGGCATATTTCGCCGATGAGGAGGTGATGATCAGACGCGATATCGGCACTACGTTTATTCCGTACATCAAGAAGGCTCCGTTTCCATTTTCGGCTGATGCAGATGTGGTCGATTTGATTTTCTGTAAAGCCGTCACGGGAGACCCACGTGACCTTGTGAACCGGTCGATGAGGGAAGAGCGATCCCCCGATCACCATGTCGTTATTACCACAAAATTCTGCGAACAGCTCTCCGTTTTCGCTCATTTCTCCGAGACCATGGCGTCCCATAATGCGCTCATGGTTCGAGTTGTCGGATCCGATCTTCGCATTGAAGTCGCCCAAACAGATCTTGATATCACCCTTCGGAATTCTATCTACGACGGCATTGAGTTGACTGTAGAAGTTCTCTTTGTCTTGCAGATCGGCAGCATCGGTTGGCGCATAACATTGGATTATAGTAAGGTTTCGGACCCGTGGCCAGTCCTCAGACGGGCGCCAAAATCAAGAATTATAGTATGATGAATAGAACAATTTTAGTTAGTTACTAAATGTGTTGTTTGTTTTGTTACTAAATTATTAGCTACATGGGAGATTAATGAAAAACCAACTACCAAGTTCAAATATCTATAATGAAGATATTTTGAGAAATGTAGAGCAAACAAAAAATATTCCTTTTAACTCAAATAAACATGTCGAATAATTTGATCATGGGTTGGACCGCTATTTCTATTTCTCTGAGGCTTCCAAACCCGGTTACAAAGGGCTATGAAAAAGTTTAGGAATTTCATGATAATGATGATTCTACTTCCCATGTAAAAACTAAATGCATGTTGGGAATACTTCCGTTGAATATTGGGCGGAAGTGATTCTGTTGAAATGGCTTCTTTTTCTTTGCCCTCGGTACATCAGAATAATTTTCTCGGGAACTTAGGAAACTCGGATTTAGGTAACTTTATAAGTGTTCTACATTATATACCAATCTGGATCTGAGACGAGACCTGCAAAGACGGCTTCTTTTTCCTTGTTTTGACACTTGTTCTTCACTTCACTTCTTCTCCGTCCAAGACCTGGATTAGTATTGATCCTTATGCCGAACGCTGATTTCTAGCAACACAATGTGAAGATCATTCCATTCTTCACTAACTTGTTCAGAACGTATGTTCTCGTCATATTATGACATGAGATCTTCATCACAACACACAATTGCTAAAACCACAACTTCATGATAAATTCAAAATAAAAATAAATTTCTATTTATTTTTGGAAGTAGGTAAAAAACGTTGACAGAAAAATTTCTCCCGACCTCTTTCAATCAGAGCCTACTTCACTCAATTGAAGCCCACCTAGAAAAAGTCTGAACATCTCATATTCTAAAATTGTGGATCGGATTATTTTCATTTTTGGACCCTTAATGTTAGTTGACTGCATTCCGAAGGGCGTCCTTTGATTGAAGTTACCACTGATGAAAAGAGAACATCCAACGTAGCATTGCTGGTTGCAACGCTGGAGGGAATGTGTGATCTTGTATCGTACTTTGGAAAAATAATTCGGAAGTTTTGGGTAGTTTCCCGAATTTCTGCGTAGATAGTAGGCGGGCTGGCTCGATCTCCTCTTCAGAGTTTTTCAAATGGACTCGCCCTGAGGTAGTCTCAACCGGGCAATTTAAACGTGTCGTGCGGTCTTCGAAAGTAGTGGTGCTTATGCCGCACGATTTTTGAGAGTATCGGCCAGGGCTGACTACCCTGATAAAACGACTACTTTGGTCATCAAGGCTCTCGTAGATTAGCAAAATTTATATACAATATCCACTATCAAAGCACTCACAGCCTCAATTCATTACGTGACCCTCTTGCTTTTGTTGGCGATTCCCTCCACTTCAAAGTTGGATTTTATTGACCCAACAAAGTACAGCAGTGCCTCCAAACCACTGACAGACTCATTCTAAAGCTGGATTTTTCTTGTTCAGAAATCCGATATCAACTTTGAACATCGACCGATCCACTTCAGATTTTAATTCCCTTATCCCATGCATTTGAAATTTCTATATGATTTTTCACGATTTTAAAATTCCCCTTCTCCGTGACGGACTTTAAAGTACTTCAGTCCTTTCAATTAACAGTCATTATGGACAATATTAGCTGAAAGGAATCATGAGTAAAGAACTTTCAGCAATTTTAATGATCTTTCAGTAAGTTCTAGATGGTTTTACAGATTCCATACGATGATCCCATCCAAATTCCCACGACTCTGCAAGGTTCCTTACATGTTTTGCAAATAGTTAAAATTTCACAAAAATTCAAAACTTTTCAGGGGAATATCGCCGAATTCTTCTTGCTATTTTAAGAATCATCAATTCACCAACCTGAATCAAACTTTTGAAAGAGATTCAAAATTATAGTGGAATGTAAAATATTGCGCTTTTTTTTTCTTAGTAAGAAAGGGGCCAAAACAGATTTCGCCAAGGGCGCCTGGAACCCACGCTACGGATCTGCGTAATACCATGCCAATGTGGGATCATTTCGATTCACAGGTGTCATTTTCCAACTCATGATCGCAAAATTATGACATATACATATTACGTGTCGCAAAATATATGTATTTGTATTTTCAATTTGATGCATCACGGGATATGCTCTCCTATAGCCGGTGGACAATTTGCATACTGTTTAGAAAGAGTTCCACTGATGCTCGGATGTTCTGATCAATTTTATTGGTTTGGTTAATCTCCACAACGTGAATGGGATCATATTCATGATTGTGATCATATATCGAAGAATTTGCTGAACATCAATACCTTCAGTGTGGAAACATCGATATAACATCGATAATCATCGTTTTGGGGATATGTTTCGAGCTATTGCGTTATAACTAACGGGTTTCCGGTTGCGGTTAATCACAAATTCTTTGTATTACAGCAGACATCCTTCTGGATAGAATCGATCACAAACCAATTTGGTTCAAGTGTAACTCCAGTACTAACGATATTAGATATCTGGACACCCCCTTTTACAATTTCAGTTGATAAAAGACACAATTGTATTGCAATAAAAGTATGCACAAAGATATAGCTATTGTTAATGACCTTCATCGAGTGAATGAGAGTGTCAACAGAAGAAATAGAAATGAAACAAAATTAGAAAAATATTCAACAAGAACCTATTTTTTTTTTGCTTTTGTCCTTACTGACAGGATAAAGCCAAAATTGGCCATCTCGCCACCCTAAAATTTTATTACTTGTTTACAATCATTTTTATTTCTCTAAAATTTATAGTCCCGAACATCTCTTTTTATAAATCAATAGTGCGTCCAAACAATTCTCTAACTGTTTGTTACTTTAGTCCACATCTGTGGACAATTGCTTTTAAATCGTTTTCCGCCTCTTATCGTCCAACCTTTCCCGTTGGCCCACAGTACGACTGTTTAACATTGAAATATGATTTACATAACGATCGCCCTTCTAGTTCTATCTGGTGGCGGCGGCACTCACTCGTTGCAAATCAGCAGCAAACCTGCGAGCTCGGGCAACGGGACGGGATATCTCCACCGATTGTGAGAATGCATGCAAACAACGACGGCGACGACACCTCGCCCTATATAGCACTTGCAACCTGGTTGCATATTTGCTCGCTTTGTTATGCCAGAGATGTCACCAACTTATCTGCAGCGATACGATACCTAGTTCTTTATTTCTTTATTGGTCTCCGCCTGCCTGCGCTTATGTCTTCGGAGCGTAACCGGACTCAAGCGATTCCCATGCCGTAGGAGCCTTCGTACTAGTGACTATTCGATTGCTGACATTGTGTTTGTTTTCGCCCGTTTTTGTGTTATTTTTGCTCCCTCTTGGCTCGGATCGCTTTATCCTGTTTGGCTTGTTTACGATTCAATGACCTCGATTCTACTGCACCGACGAGAGAGCGAAGGCTCGCTTTGCTCTGTTTTTGCCTGGATCTAGTTGTATAGGGAATCGGGAACGCAGTGTTGCAAAACTATGATGTTTTTCTTCGAGCAATTTATGATTTGGAGCATTTTGAATGTCTGAATGATGATTTGCATTCCCGAGTAGTCACATGAATTTCTATAATTAGCTAAACATGATTTAAAATAATGACGTTATGTAGCATTTTTAAAAACACGATTCATTCGTATTTTACTAATTTTATTTGATAGCATGGACACGTATTTTTTCCTTTTATCCGAAGATTCAGATAAGTAATAAAATGTATTATAATCGGTTTCTGAGCCAATAATTTATAGCTTTGTGAGTAAAGTAAAATTTCCAGTGGAAAAATGACTGCATTCTTGAAAAAAAAGAACATTGTTTAATACTCTCGATAAATCAATCTATTTTAGCATTTACTTAAGCTGTGAAGACTGGGGGAAAGGTTTGATTTTAATCTCCCATTTTTCTAATATCATAATTCCTCTCCAGGATCACTTCCGAATATGAATATAATTCAAATCCCGATAAACAAACGTGTTCCGAGATCGTAGCGATGATTCAAGTCCACCCGGTTGAAACTGGTTCAACCTAAATTACCCCAACGACAAATAAATTCACGTCAATTTGCTGAATTTTTATTCAATTATCACTTAAGGCCCCATTGTCTGCATCAAAAAGTATATCCACAAACATACAGACACAATACTCGGAACTGTTGTACTGTTTTATCGATCAATTGACGTATGTTTTCATTACCCGAGTAATCATTCCCGGTGCGAGCCAAGGGCTCACTCCTGCCATTTAGTTCGTGATTACCTGCCATAAGTGTTATCATAGGGATAATTTTTGCTGATAAATTTGTATTTTATTTGCTTGCTCATAGATATTTTGTATTAATGGGCTGTTCATATGCCACGTGCGCAGTTTTGGGCTTAGAATTGCAAATTTTTCAAAAATGTGGAAGTTTTGAAGGAGGAGCGAATGTAAAACTGCTGAAAATATGCCCACGTGGACCACGTGACGTGGTATATGGACGGCCCCTCATAGCGTTATAGTGCTAATTCATTACCATATGCGAAAAATACTAAGTATGGACTACACCTTCTAATGATCTTGTTGTTTCTGGTGCAAATCCTGGTATTTCTAGATAAATGCATAATGCCATGAGGCATACTTGAAAATAACATCATAAGGCAACAGGAGCTAATGTTAGAATGGAATGTATAGTTGGCTCATTGGTGACTGGGTAGCATTGAGCCCCTTTTCTCGTGGATGCCCATTGATATGACCGTTTTTAATCTGAACACTTTTTCATTTTAACCCCGTTCGTTTGAACATCGTTCAAATTAAAAATGGTTCAAACGTCATTTGGCACGTGGAACCGCGAAAAGCAAAATGGAACATCGTGAAACGGAACGCAGAATTAAAACAAACCAACAAAGAGAGCAGCCAGAATCCAGTTTTTCTTATTCAAATAGAGTAACTAAATTAAAAATTAACCCCGTTAATTTACGTTCAAATTATCGGGGGTCCACGGTATATTGCAGCCACAAATAGTGGTTTTCGCATAGACTATCTGAGAAACATATAAATTCACCTTTATCGATTTGCGACAGTATGTATATTGTTGTTGTTTTTGATTCAAAATCGTTTTTTTTGAGTGCTGTAGAAAATCGAATTTCAAAATATTTGGGAAAAATTTGATCCATCTCCAAATGAGGCAAATGATGCAAAGTAAGGCAGGCTTTTTTTCCTTCAAAATACGTAGATTTTTTTCACTTGCTGTGCGTTCTCATGAAGGAGTTTTGTCATGGAATTCGACAGTTCATGCAATCTTAGAACTTGGGGAACTTGATACTTCTTTTGCTTTTAGTGAAACCATACAAAATTTCTTCTGAATTTGCTGCAGGAATTATTCCGGAATTTTTTAAAGAATGAAATAGAAAATCCTAAAGGAATTATCGGAAGGGCTACTAACGGAAATGTCAATGAAATTTTCAGATGAAGTTTACGACGGAACTCTTGAAATAATTTCTGAATGATTCCTAAAAGAATGTCTGAATCAATTTCTGATTTCCAAAAGAATTTCTTAAGGAATATCCGAAAGTCTTAAGGAATTTCTAATTAAATTTCCGGAGGAATGTCCGAAGGAATTTTCGCAAAAAATCCTGGTTTAAAATCTGAAGATATAGGAGGAATTTCGAAGGGATTCCAAGAATTTAAGGAATTTCGGAAGGGTTTTCTTAAGGAATTACTGGAAGAATTTGTGTGAGATATTTTGAAATAATTGCTGATGCAATTCATAAAAAAAAAATGAAGGACTTCCTAATTCAATTTCGGCATAAATTTTTAAAACAATTTCCAAAGGAATTCCTAAATAAATGCATAAAAGGAATTCTCTTTAAAAAATTTTGGAGCGTTTTCTTGGAACGATTTCCGTAGGAATTCTTAAAGGAATATTTGAAGAGTTTTCCGTAGGAACTCCAAACAAATTCCCAATGGAATATACAAAGGAATTCCTAAAGTATTTACCAAAGGAATTTCTAAAAGAATTCCGGAATAAATTCCTAGAAGAATTTGTGAAAGAATTCTCAAAGGAATCTCTAGAAGCATTTCCGAGGTAATTTCTGAAGGAATTTTTTGAGAAATTTCGAAAGGAATTTACGCAAATAATTTGGACTTTCTAAGGAATTCCTGTAGAAATATCTGCGAAATGGGTATGTGGCTGCTTAAACTTTACAAATCAGGATTTAGAAATTTTTGAAATTTTTTTAGAAAAATTGACCTTTTGAAATTCTTACCAGGGCCGAACTCATAAGTCAAAATAGGGAGAGCAGAGGCCATAATACCAATTGCAATGAAACTGGACATGCGGTTGCTCAATCTCCCTAAAATACATAAGGAACTAGAAGAACTCTGTTTGGAATTTGGCCAGGGCCGGATTTAGTGATCAAGATGAGGAGAGCAGTGGCCATGGTCATAACACTATTTACTGCATGGTCATAACACTATTTACTGGCTGCCGACACTCCATTAATCACTTCAGGAGTTCAAAGAATCATGTTTGCATTTCAGATTAACCTTGCGACTGCTCAAACTTTCTGTAAACACATCAGAAGCTCGGGAGGGCAAAATTATAGCTTTTCCCATTGAGCACAAACGAAAGCGCAAGGAATTCCGACGATCTGATGCTGAATGCGAGCCATTTAAAAAAAAATCCCTTCGTCCTGGGATTTTGAGGGTTGGGAATTTGCAATGGACTTTCTGAAATAATTCGTAAAGGAATATCTGAAGGAATTTCCGACATTCTTAAATTTCTGCAGGAATTTTTTTGGACATTCCTCCAATAATTCTTTAGGAATGTCTTGAGATTTTGTCTGAAAAACCTCCGGAAATTACATCAGAAATAAATCCGGAAATTTATTTGGAAATTCCTCATAATATTCCTTGGAAGATTAAAAGAAGGATTTACAAGAAACTTTCGAAAGATCCTTCTTTTGGGATTTTTTTTCAGTAACTACAAAACCTACGAAAATTGTTTTAGAATTATCTTTGGAAATTCCTTTAGGAATTTCTTCGGAATATATTTTAGGAATTCTGCCAGTAATCTTTCAAGAAATCCTTGTGGAAACTTTAGGATGAAATTCTTGAAATTCCCTCGAAATTTTCCACAGCAATTGCTTCAGAACTTCCTCCAGGAATTTCTTCGAAAATTCTTTAAGGAATTCCTTCGGTCATTCCTCCGGATTTTATTTAGCAAATTTTACAAAAATTCATTTAGACCTTCGAAGATACCTTTTGAAATTCCTTTGAAATTTCCTTTGAGAATTCTTTTGGGAATCTCTCCCGAAAACCTTTTAGAATTTCTTTTAGGAATCCTTCGTAAATTTTTTCTTTAGACATTCCTTACGAAATTTCACTAGGAAAAATCTTTAAAATTTCCGTTGGAAACCCCTCCGTGACATCCTTAAGGATTTCTTATTTCGTTCTTCCATCATTTTCCTGAAGATTTTTGACGTAAACTACGTCTAAGGGGAAGATTCGGATACAGGGTGTAAATGAAAATTTCAAAATTGTGGCCGTCACGAAATCATGTAAGATTTGTAACATTAAAAGGTTCTTTATCTTCCAATGGATGTCGATTCATAAACTCTTTATTGGTCTGCTCTTCATGATAGAAATAAAAACATGTTTCTATATAATTGAAACATAGGCAATAACAGAACAGTAGAAAAGTGTCAATTATTGATGCTAAGTTCTGTAAATGTAACTAACCAAATATGAAAACTATATTCGTCGTGTAACAGCAGGAAGGAAATGAAAATCTGAACTACGTTTTTATTGATAATTGTTTAAGGACATAGTTGGAAGAGTACCACGATGGCCGCCAATATGGCACCGGACCTTCCACGGGCCAACCCCACACCTCCCGCACTCCTCTCCCACCAACATTCGAATGCATCGAACAGCATCGAACAAAAGTTTAATATTCAAATTACTAACCTGCTCACAGCATATTTATTCACTTCCCGTGATAATGAACATGTTTATCCAAAGAGTCCCATGCATTTCGGCTCGAATAATATTATAAATCAGCAGTTTCGTGCCAATTTATTAACCGTTCGCGATTTGGTGGGCTTATCACTGCACTTCACTTCTTCTCAAAGGGCACTGAAAAAATCAAGTTTTCACTCACTTCTCCGCACATGAGGAGCCCGAAATGTTGATGGAATGCAAATTAAACATCACTTTTCGAAATCAGTCACTTGTTTAAAACGAAAACTTAATATAAACTGCTATTTTTGCCCGAAAAAAACGATTAAAAACTGATCGCGGAGCGAATGTAAACAACGGCACCGGCAGCAGCAAACTAATAATTAGGGTGGCTCAAAAAATAATTTTGCTCCCGCTCAGTCGGTTGTGATTTATAATTTGGGTGTCATCCGATGGTTTGGGCTGGTTTGAATAGAGGCTTACCGTGCACAAGTCGTTTCAGGTTTGTATGACAGTTTATATGGCGAGGTTGAATTTAACATTATTCTGATTGTGGTGCTTCGTCATTGGGCCCTGGCGAGGAGGGAAACCATATGACTGGATGAAATATTCAAGAGCTTCAACTTCATAGACAATCCATATTGAATGGTCGTTCCAATAGTTGCGAGTCGATTTTAATCGAGGTTGCGAATCTTTAGAAGGCATCAGTGAAACCTGGGTGCTGCGGATAGAGCCACTTTTCTGCGCTCAAGCGAGCAGAGGGATATTTTGAAATCACTCCCATAAACTAAATTATTTTGCAGTTACTTGGTTGGCTGTCAAACATTTCCCGCTTTTCGAATTTCTCTTTCTACGCTGCACGAGGGCGCACAAATGCGCTAGACTCTACATGACTTTACGATTATTTACATACATTGATGCTCCAATCAGCTGCTGAATCTCGTGAAATTTCGTAACGAGTCCTTTTTAATTGCATTCCCACTAATTTTCCACTCGAAATATAATGTGAGAATATTTGTTACAAAGAAAACAAAACTCAAACAAAGTTTATTTTTATTTTTTCCCAAAATAATAACAATACTTCTCAATATTAGATCAGAAACGAACATAACCACAATCTTCAATGTTTGGCTCCGGCACAATAGAAAATTTTGGCTTCAGTTTGACAACCAAATCGATTCTATCCGCACCACCCAGAGTGAAACGTGCAATTCAACAAAATACCCAGAATTTGTCTGTGATATCTATCGCACCAGGGGCAGATACTGCTAGTCTAGTCTAGTCTACACTATCGCACCAGGGCCAGATGCTTCATACAAAAAGTGTGACATGGGGGTGAGTGGGGTATAAAATGCTATTTTTGCGTTACGTAATCAATGGATCTTTTCTGCGGTGCGGTTTTCTTTCAGTGAAGTCTCTGGAATGTTGCTTTCAGCTATGTGGGTTCCCTTTTAGCCAGCGTATGGATGGGAGGCACTGTAGGCAGTGTAATAAAAGGTTTAGTTTCCATACTAGTTTTCATACAAACTTGAACCGGCATGCGCTCAACCACTTTTTGTTCAAATCGGTTTTTGGAGGACACTCGGAGCATAGGACGGAATCGAGTGAGCGTGGTGGTGCTGGGTCGTTTTTTGAACCACCCTACTAATATTCTTTGTTTTTTTTTAATACGACACCAATGCTACTACAGTATATGACAGTTTTTATTGTACAAATACTTTCAAAGCTTTGTTTTGGTACTCAACCCACCTTCACCTTAATGACGAAAACAGGCAAGTGAACCGAATAGTATTTTCCATTTTTTTAACTAACTGGTTGTTACATTTTATATATAGTGACATGAATCCGGACTACGAATTTTTATTCGATCTGGAAAAAGAAGAAAGTTTTCTCGATGAAATGGATTATGATTCGCTCCTGGAAGACGAGGAAAATGCGGTTGACTTATCATCGATCGAAATAGCGCCCCAAACAAGTGATCTGCGGGCCACTAGGAAAAAACCAGGGATTTTTTCGTTTAAAGGTGTTTTTTGCCAACGTCATTTCCGCAATCAACTTCGACCTAAAGAAAACTTCACAATGGAAATTTCTGGTGATACGGTGCAAGAAGTAGTGAAGAATCTTTGGACGGCAGGAAAAGATTTGGCGAAGCGGCTGATTAATTTTGATGACGCCAATCCCAAGCGGTCGGATAAGGAAAAACCTTAACTCGAGGACGCATCGGCCTTCGTAAAGCTCCAGGATCAAGAGAAAATGAAAATCTATTGCATATCCGCCCTGACACCGAGACTTTTGCAAAAATGGCGCGGCAAAACATTAAAAGTTTTCGTGTGCTCGGTCAATATCGAAACCAGTGCACAATATCAGCAAGTTATGAAGGAATTGGTCACTCCTAAAAATCCTGGCAGATCAGGAGTCAATTCAACGCGGGATAATTCTTCATTGGCAAATGAGTTGCGAGAGGAACATTCGCATTTGGAAGGATTTCACAGTTAATGGATGCTATGGGTCAACTATATTAACTCCGCAGAAGCACACGAACGAAAATTCACGAAAAACGCTGCAAATCCTCCTGTTGATATCTCAAAACATTTTCGTTGGGTGGCTGTTTCAGAAGCAGCTCGTTTGGAATGCTAGTTGCTCAAACCGTCAACGATCACTGGACTCGGGAAATGAAAACTATCAAGAATAATGTATCTTTGGCTCTCACGTTGTTGCAAGCAGCTGTGAAAAGTATCAAGTTATTGAAAACACGATCAGCGGTATTCTCCGAATTGATTACCGCCATGCAATCAGCAGTGCAGCCGGAAGAAGCTGAATTGAGCCGAAACCTGGCTTCTCAAGTGACTGATTGTGTCGACGTTGACCACCTCTGACCCGAAAATTTGAACATTTTTATTTCGTAATAATAAAACCACTAAGTTGTTTTTGTGAAACATTTATTTCTTTATAAAACAAATAAACGCAATAGTTTGAACTGCAACAATCACATTACTCGGGGACAACATTAAAATCGATACTTTTGGGATTTTGTTGTAAAAAAGTACCACGTCGTCGTCGTGCGTCGCAGTGTATTCTTGCGCCATCCATTACCCATACGGAATGGAATCCTGGTTAACTTTGGACCTGGCAAGAGCAAAATCTCTACAGCATTGGAAAAATTTTGTTCGGGTGAATGTGCCATTCAGCACAAAAATGATGATCTAGGCTTCCGACGAAACTCTCCTCGATAAATAACTTTTTTCCCAATAATACCGTATCATTTTCGCCTTAGCATATCTCGGTTGTCGAAGCTCACTTCATCTAAAAATACAAGATTGTACACATCCCAAGGAAACGATAGAAGCTCTGCCATGTAACGCACGATTTCCGATTCTCGGATTTGGATAGCACGACGCTCGACACATTTCCAGGACATTCCTGCCTCATGCAAAATTGTGCATACAGAGGACATGCTAATTGACATCTGGAACTTCAGTTGGAACAGTTGCTTCGCTTCATCCAAGAAGAGTATTGGTTGTCGTAAATACAATTCAACCAGCCAGGTTCGTTTTTCCACACCGAATTTTTTGTATAACTGGGCTCGTTTCTTCCGGCTGATCAACCCGTCTTCAAGAAATTTGGAACACCATTCAGATATCGTCGAGGGGCTTCCCATAGATTTCAGCGAGCTTTTTCTTACTGTTTCCGAAAAAGAAGTGTCCATGCAAGGCATGGTAGATCGTATTAGCACTTGCGTGGTGTCGATGAACGTTTTGGATAATGATACTTGCCATTTCTAAATGAAAAATTAAATTTAATTGCATTTAAATAAAAGATTAGCAAATTTGAACCAAATCACCTTTATCGTTTGCAAATTTGTTTGTGAATATAAACAAATAACAACAACGTTAATATACACTGATAGAAACGAGTCATTTTGACATTAAGTTCGCGAACGCGAGTCACTGCGCAACTTGAATCGCGCGATTCGGATTAGTGCCATCACGACAATAGTGTCGGTGGGAAAGTTCCTTCTCTTCTATATAGCGCGGAATAATTGGTTTAGTGTACTATATTTGGTTTTACGTAGTTTACTACGAGCGGTCGTGTATTGTACACAACCCCAATTTTTTTAAAATCAATTTTTGGAGTAATTCCTGCAGGAATTTCGTATTGGAAATTCTGAATATTTCCCAAATGTGTTTCAGGAGAAATTTCCGAAGAACAACTTGGAGAGATTTGGGACAAGAATCTCTAAACGAATTCATGAAAGAATGATTTAAGAAATCCTCGAAAGAATTTTTAATAGAATTTCCCAACAAATTCCTATTGAAATTGTCATCTAAATTTTTAGATTTCTACTAGATTCTACAAGAAGAGAAATGCAAAAACCAAAAATATCGGGATAGCAGTCGATCCATCATCAAACTTTTTCGAATATTCGCGAGAATTCCTCGAGAACTAACGTCAGGAGTTACTTCTGATATCTCTCCAGTAATCATTCAGGCAATATTTCATGAATTTATTTAAAAGTTCGTTCGAAAATCTTCCCCCCAAAAATTTATTCGGTATGTCATCCAAAAATTCTTTCAGGCATACCTTTGAAAATTCCTTCAGGAATTCCATCGTGAATTTCTTCTCTCTTCTCAAGATTTTTTTTTTCAAAAATCCTCCGCAAATAAATCTAGAGATATCTTCAAAAATTCCTTAAAATATTCTTTTAATAAATCCTTTAAAATTTGTCTATTTGCTTTAAAAAGTTTCGAACAACTCCCTAGACGAATTGTCCGAAGGAACCCCTGAAGGCATTTCAGAAATATTTGAATTTCTTTGTGAACTTCACCAAGAATTTCTTTGGGATTTCCTCAAAGGATTTTTTCAGCAAATTCTCAGAAAATTACTTTAGAGATAGATCCAGAAATTCGTTTGGAAATACATCAAGATATTCCTCCTTAAATTCCATTAGAAAACCTTTCTTCAGAAACTCCTTCCGAGATTTCTTCTAGAATTCCTTCGGAAACTCCATAACGAATTCTTTCAAGACTTTCTACGGAAATTGTTCTTAAAATTCCATCGGAAATTACTTTGGAAATTTGGTCGGAATTTCAACGGAAAACTTTTCCGAAATACTTACGGAAATTGTTTTCCTTTGGAAATTTCTTCATGATTTCTCTTGGAAATCGCTTTAGCGGAAATTGGTTTGGGAATTCCTTCCAACTTTTTTTTAAGAAGTTGCTTCAGCAAATATTTCAGGATTTTTTTATTTCAATTTTTTTTAAATAAATTCTTCCTGTATTCCCCAAGAAATCCCTTCGGAAACTCTAGGAAGAAATTCTTGGAGTTCTTCCGAGATTTCCTTAGACCTTCATCCAGGATTTCTTTCGATTTGTTCGGTATTCCTTCGAACATTCCTCCGAAAATTTAATTGGCATTTCCTTGAGATCTTCAAATGCATTCTGAAATTCTTTCAGGATCTTTCACAAATCACGCGAGGGAGAATCGCGTTGGAATCCAATTTCAAAACTACATAGCTAAACTTCAAAAGCAAACGGCAGACAGCAGCGATAAGCAATTTTTCATGTTTGCTCACTTTCAGCATGCACAAACAAATGGGATTCAGATATGCGCTAATCATCTATAAATTGACGTTTGTGCGAGGAAAAACTCCTTCCATTGTGGCAGCCCTTTTTATACTCTGTCGGGATTGTCCTGAAGAGCCTTTTCTTAAATTTCATCGGAAAATTCCTTTAGTATTTCCTATTCCGTTACAAATATTTAATTAAAATTTTGTCCTACTGGTTTCCGAAAGGTCAAGGGGGGGATAATAAAAAATAAATATAAAAATGAATAAAATCAAAAAACTCCTCGGATTTGTTAGATTGTTTTGAAAATCCTCAAAATTATCCGAATTTTATTATGTTGCCCCCTCAAAAACAGCGTTAAGCACATTGACAATCGGCAGGCCACCGTAATCGAGAACTAGGTACCAGTCCCCAAGGCGCCAAATCTTATCATAATAGGATGGATGTTCTGCCAGCGGACCGGATGAGACCAGTGAATGAAATATACATTATCTAGATCCTAAGCTACTCAAACTCTGTAAATTGAACAACCAAGACTCGAATAATATTTAAAGAGTCTTTAATAAACATAAAAAAGGGGGGGGGGAGACAAATAATTTTTAAATATTTGTATAGGCCTTATTTAAAAAAAATCTCGGACAAATGCTTCTAACAAAATTTCCGGAATAGTTCCAGCAGGAATTTCGGAAAAAAATTCATATTTTACTAAAAGAGTTTACGAAGGATTTCCTGGAGGAAGGTTCCAAGCTTTTCGCGAAAAAAAAATTGAAGAGATTTATGAGTAATTTCGAATGACTTTCTAAAAAAATCTGTGTAAAAATTTCTAAAATAATTCGTAAAGGAGTTTCCGAAGAAATTTTAGAAATTTTCTTCAAATTGCTTCTTTGCGTTCTCAAAAGAATGTCTTTAGGAATCTCAAGATTTAACTCTGAAGTAATTTCCAGAGCATTTTCTAGATAATGTCTAGAAAATGATAATAATGTGATCATTCTAGAATGTCCAAAGAAATTCTGTTCTGGATTTGAATTTTTGATGGTATCCGAAGGAATACCTGAAATAATTTTAAATAGAAAGTTTTCGAAAAAACATTTTAAAGAATTTCCAGAGACTTTTTCAATACATTAGACGATTGCAATTCTTTCCAAACAATTGAGGAAACTTTTAAAAATCATAACGATTCTTTTCAGAAAGGCATCTAGGAACCTCGAATGCCTCTCAATTACGCTTACCGTTTTAGAGTATTGTAACTCTCTGTGACGTCCACACGTCTGTAGAGTGGACGTCCAAACGTCCCTAACTAGCTCACCGAGACAAATCACTCAGGGTCGACACCAACCTGCTCAAAGGAACACACAAAAACAAACAATTGGAAGTGGACGGTACAAGAACCAACGTACGGACATGCAAGGAATTAACTAGCTAATTAAAGAAGCATTGAAAGTTTTAATTCATCTTAGCTTTATGTTTATTCTCTTATTTGTATAGGGTTAGTGGTTAGGGTTAGAAACGTTACGGCCGATTGAGGAGTTAGGGACCATATGGGTGGCATGCTTACGTGAGGAGATCGATCTTTGGAACCTAATTTCGCCTTGGTACTTGCCACGGTGTTGTTCTGGAATGTTCTGCAGACGGGTGGCGTTGCTGTGGCCACCGTATCGGACCGAAGTCGGCCAGATTCTTGATATGGTCGTCGAATGGGATTCGGGCTTGATCTGAAGTTGATTACCGGCTGGTATCGGCGAGACACCAGCGATAGCAGAGGCCTGCAGGGTGGCGAGGCCGGGTGGGGTTCGGGACAAGAATCGGGCTCGACCTGGTGTCGGCTACGGGCTTGTACCGACGAGACGCCAGCGATGGCAAGGCTTACAGGGTTCTTGAGATGGTCGTCAGGGTTCGGGATCGATCTGCTGTCGGTTACCGGTAGGTACTGACGCGAAGCCAGCGATGATAGAAGCACTACGGTTTCTTGGAAAAGTGGAAACGTATCCACGCAGAACAGAACACAATGGTGGAAAGCGAACGGCTTTGTCGCGGAGATCGGAGGCCACACCAAACGCTTGGTCCGATGTCGTCCTTTTCTGTTCAACGGAATCCTATGAGGGCAATAGCTTCGTATTTCTCCGCCGGTCGCTACCTAGGCACAACCTTCTAGGAGCATGGACTTCGGCCAAACCTGGCGGTAAAGATGGCGACTTTTTTCACTTGCTTGTCGGTGTTGTTGGCGACTTAAGAAACACGTCTCACTACCTTAATTGTCTATTCCCGTCTTTCTTTTTTTCTTTCGTCTTCGCCCTCGGGGTTGGGTTACCCGATAAAATTTCGCTCGTATTCGGGGTTCCACAGTAGCGTTAGTAGATACACTATTAAAGGAGGAATAGTCATTTTACTAATAAAAACCCAGATTAATCCACCTAGCGGTGATAGTGCCTTTCTCGTTTCTTGTGAGTGAGTAATTTCCTCGCACTTTTGTTATGAAAAAAAGTACTTTGGCCATAACTTCTGAGCCCATAGTCCGATCCGACCAATTTTTAATAGGAAACAATGGGACATGATTCTGCGTCGAATGCAACTTGTTGCGAGCAAATCGGTTAAGGATAATGGCCCAAAAAATGAGCTAGACTTTTTAACGTGCTTTAATATGAAAAATGCGAGAAAGGCAAAAAAGTATTTTGGCTATAACTTCTAAGCCCATAGTCCGATCGGGTCAATTTTCAATAGGAAACAATGGGACAAGATTCTGCGTCGAATGCAATTTGTTGCGAGCAAATCGGTTAAGGATAAGTGCCTGAAAAATGAGCTAAACTTTTTGCGCACACACACACATACACACACACAGACATCACTCCAGTCCGAGATTAATGGAGATCATCCAGTTGAATCTCAATCATTGCGACACCGCACAGCAACTGTTGTGGCAGTCGACAACAGAAGCAATGTGTGACGTGGCAATTATTGCTGAGCCGTACCGGATCCCTTCTGACAACGGCAACTGGGTGGCGGATGCTACGGGGATTGCGGCTATCCAAGTGATGGGCAGATTCCCTATCCAAGAGGTGGTAGACAGCTCTAACGAAGGTTTTGTTGTCGCCAAAATCAACGGGATCTTCGTGTGTAGCTGCTACGCACCCCCACGGTGGACTTTAGAGCAGTATAACCGGATGCTGGATGCATTCACGGAGAAGCTGATCGGCCTTAAACCCGTAATCATCGGAGGAGACTTCAATGCTTGGGCAGTAGATTGAGGAAGCAGGCTGACCAACGCCAGAGGTTACAGTTTGCTGGAGGCGCTTGCAAAGCTGGAAGTCAGACTGTGCAACGAAGGTACCGTTAGTACATTTCGCAGAGACAACAGGGAGTCCATCATTGACGTGACATTTTGCAGCCCGTCGCTGGTGAGAAACATGAACTGGAGAGTTTGTGAGGACTACACTCATAGTGATCATCAAGCTATCCGGTATAGTGCTGGAACACGGCTACCGACGACGCGGAGAGGGATAAGGACTACCGGGCGAAGATGGAAAACGAAGGACTTTGACAAGGATCTTTTCATCGAAGCACTTCGAGCTGACAGCGGCGCAACAAATCTGGAAGCAGATGAACTGACGGAAACGTTAGCGAGGGCTTGCGATGCGTCGATGCCAAGGAAACTGGAGCCATTGGATAACCGACGCCCAAATTACTGGTGGAACGAATCTCTTGCCAATCTTCGTGCTGCCTGTCTCAGGGCCAGGAGACGTTTTCAGAGGGCAAGGTCTGAAACGGTAAGAGAAGAGCGTAAGATAGTTTTCCGGGAAGCTAGAGCGGCTTTCAAACGGGAGATCAAAGTCAGCAAGTCCAACTGCTTCAAGCAGTTGTGCCAAGAAGCTGACGCTGATCCTTGGGGCAATGCTTATCGGGTGGCAATAACGAAAATCAAGGGTCCAGCGACGCCAGCGGAGATGTGTCCGAACAAGCTGAAGATCATCGTGGACGGTCTTTTCCCGCAGCATGATTCTACGATGTGGCCGCCGGCACCGTACGAAGATGAAGACCGAGTCACCATTGCAGGTATGCAAGTCTCCAACGACGAGCTGTCATCAGTGGCGAAAGGTCTGAAGAAGAAGAAAGCTCCGGGTCCGGATGGAATTCCAAACGTGGCTTTAAAAACTGCGATACTGGCGTTTCCAGATTTGTTCAGGATGGTGCTGCAGAAATGCCTAGCAGATGGGTACTTTCCGAATAAGTGGAATATTCAGAAACTGGTGTTACTGCCGAAACCAGGAAAACCGTTTGGGAGTCCAGTTTCGTATAGGCCCATATGCCTGCTGGATACACTGGGGAAGCTTCTGGAAAGGATTATCCTTAATAGGCTGACGCAGTTCACGGAGGGCGAGAGCGGCTTGTCGGAGAAGCAGTTTGGATTCCGAAAAGGCAGATCGACGGTGGATGCAATTAAGGCGGTCGTTGAAGTTGCAGAGAAAGCATCCAAGAAAAAGAGGTGCGGCAATCGGTTCTGCGCCGTAGTAACAATTGACGTCAAAAACGCGTTCAACAGTGCCAGCTGGGAGGCCATCGCCGTAGCGCTGCATGGAATGCGGGTTCCTGGCTATTTGTGTAGAATCCATAAGAGCAACTTCGAAAACCGGATTCTGGTCTACGATACGCATTCAGGTCAGAAGTCGATTAGGGTTACGGCGGGTGTTCCGCAAGGCTCCATACTTGGCCCAATGCTGTGGAACGTTATGTACAACGGAGTGCTAAAGCTGAAGTTGCCCAAAGGCGTGCAGATCTTCGGATTCGCGGATGATGTCGTTCTAACGATAACCGGAGAGTCGCTGGAAGAGGTAGATATGCTGGTGGCGGAGACGACCGACGCAGTTGAAAACTGGATGAATGGAGTCAAGCTGCAGCTTGCTCACCACAAAACAGAAGTGATGCTGGTCAGCAACTGCCGAATCATACAGCGAATGCAGATTATCGTCGGAGAGCACGACATATCGTTCATGCGGGCTTTGAGACATCTAGGAGTGATGATCGACGACCGTTTGAATTTCAACACCCATGTCGACTATTCCTGCGAGAAGGCGGCTAAGATGGTCAGTGCGCTTGCTAGGATCATGCCGAACGTAGGCGGACCGAGAGGCAGCTGTAGGCGTCTTCTGGCGACTGTATCATCCTCAATACTTAGGTATGGTGTTCCAGCCTGGGGAGCTGCGCTCAAGACGAAACGTAATCGCAGGAAGTTGAATAGTGTGTTTCGTCTAATGGCCATTCGAGTGGCGAGTGCGTACCGAACCATTTCGTCAGAGGCAGTTTGCGTTATCGCAGGGATGATTCCAATCTGCTTAACCTTAGCAGAAGATATCGAGTGCTACCAACGGAGATGTACCAGAAATGTGAGGGAGACGATGAGACTGGACTCTATGGTGAAGTGGCAGCAGGAGTGGGACAATGCAGACAGTGGAAGGTGGACCCACCGGCTCATCCCCAATGTGTCGACGTGGGTGAACAGGGAGCATGGAGAGGTGAACTTTCACCTCACTCAGTTCCTATACGGACACGGTTGTTTCCGAAAATATCTGCACCGATGTGGCCATGCGTCATCGCCATTCTGCCCGGTGTGTATCAACGTAGAGGAGACTCCAGAGCACGTGTTATTCGATTGTCCGAGGTTTGCGGAAGCACGTAGAGGAATGCCTGCCCTAAGCGTGGACAACATCGCAGAGCGAATGTGTCACGATGAAGATACGTGGAATGCGGTAAGCAGAGTCGTGAGGCAAATAGTGTCAGAGCTGCAACAAAGATGGAGAAGGGACCAGCAAATAAGCGTCGGCTCGGAGGAAAATCCTGCATAGTGAGCAGTGTTTGGCCTCGGGTCGTCGGGGCGCCGGTGAACCGGAAGTCTTCTGCCAACCGGAATCGTCGGGCCGACTTCGGCACTCGATCAGTCAACCTGCTGAAGAAAGCAGAAAAAAGAAGGAAGTGCTTCGGGTATGTAGGGCACCGCCAGTGCGGACGTTATCCACCACCGGAACTGTCGGACCACCTCTGCAACCCGAAGACGAAGTCGGCGCAATGAGCGAAAGCGTCACCTGCGATAGCCGCCGGTAGTCCGGGCACCATCAGTGCGGAAGTTTCCTTCACCGGAACTGGTGGACCACCCTCGACGCCGGGGGAAGTCAGGAGGATTCGAGTGAGGAAGTTTGCGGCACGACCGCCGAGTGCATAAGCACAGTTCCCCGAAGTAGTCGCAGCATCCCGTGGTCCCGGGGGAATCGAGGCAAGGAGGATAAGGGACCCGGTTTATCCGGAAGGCACATTATTAGCAGGTCGGGAGGAGCCCATCCCTGTTCGCCTACGAGCATAGTCTGGATGCTCGAGGTATCTGTCGCGCAGATTTGTGATGGTGAACACTATGGGTCTCCGGGCCTCCTATAAAAAGTTCGTTTTTGGAGCGAACATATAGCCTTTACGTATACTTTGTATACGAGAAAAGCAAAAAGATGTCTATTACCCCTTGTTGGCACTACATGCGGAGTTTCACAAAATTATGTTAATTTTTTTGTAGTTGTTATTTTTGGATGAAAGTAAGTTGATTCTCAACGAAGGTATTGTAACCGTGTTTTGGTAACAGTATTCATGAGCTCTCAGCAGTATTTACGGGCTATGTTAAATTTTAATAGCTGTAAATATTCAGCTGAACGGAGAAACAATGGTAAAACTAGTTTTGCAGGCTATAAAGGATTTGCCAAACTAATTCACTAGTGAATAATTCTTCTTTGGAATTCTAGCATTGTTTTATTAATAACAAGTTTCGCTGATATCCATTCTATGAAACTATAAAAGAAATTTTAGATGCATTTTTTGCGGAAGAATGTTTAAGCCTTTAAGGAGCAACTTTATGAACAATCCATGTGAAAAAAAATCTTGTAGACAAAATAGTATGGAAATAAAGGAATCTCAATGGGTTTTTGCATGAGCAACTTCTGAGGAAACTTCTCAAGCAACTCCCAGAAGAGTTCTAGATGAATTTTGATAACAACTTTCGGATAGGTCTACTCTATTGAAAATATTTGACAATTTTGATATAATTGGTGAATTGGGTAACAAGATCTTATGGAAATAAGAGTAAAACAAAATATATGGAGGAAATTGGAAAACCTTAAATATGGTTAGGGTGGAATGTGCAAATCATGTAATTGTTTACAATTTTGTGAGAAATAAATAATTAGGGGTCTCCAACCTAGCGGGTGAAGGCATAGAATTGTCAATCCGAAAATGGCGCGTTTGATACTCACTCCGGTTTAGGATGTTCTCGTATTGGAAACATTCTCGACACCCTGGGCATAGTGTAATAATTGCACTTGACACACAAGATACATACTCACGCAATGTCTGGAATAGAAAAGCTTTCAATTAACAACTGCTAATAGAAATGCTAATAGAATACTAGTTGAAAAGTAGATTTTGTTACAGCTGGAATGTAGGGTCATCGAAGAAGAAGAACTTATTGTGAAGAACTCAAAGACAAAAGCACTGCCAAATTCAAGCGAGAAAGTGAAAGCAAGTAAAATTAAATCATAAAAGTTTGTTGGATATTTTTTTTTGTCAATGGAGATAGACGACATTCAAACAGGGATTGATTTAACATCGGATGATGAAATAATTATCGACTGACAACCAACTCGACAGAAACATAATGACGAAACATAATAAGGGCCTTTCGTAACATTGCGTTCGGATGTGCGACTTCAGAGAAATACTACTGCACATGGCATGGCCTGGTGTGCTCTAGGAAATTTTTGGGTCGCTAATTTTCTCGACTTCCCCATAACCACGATAATTAGCCACATGGTTTACGAACTCACAAGCGATACGTAGACATTGAAGCTCGATGGGTAATAACCTGCGTGTCGTCAAAGTTATATTTGGGAGCTGTTTTAATAACGAAGAAAAATCATTAGAGGGTTAACACACTTAGTTTATTTCGACAATAATGAACTACTAATGTTGGTATCATTTTGCTACAATACAGCAAAGTTTCACCGAAAACAACAGCAGACGAAAATAAAACAAGTCCTTGTCGGTTTTAGAAAAATATAAATTTGTGTGTGCGTCGCAACTGTTACATCGTTCTGTTGGCAACTTTCTCAAGCTTGCCCCCAGTCTTGTACTATCTATGTATTTGAAAAACTATAACATAGATGTGCAGCCATGGAGGCGCCAGTCAGTCAGTTCAGTGGTAGTGGCTTCTTCCCATTCCTGTCTCCAATCAATGCCATCCCAGAAACTTTTCCCTAGAAATCAAAACTCGTCAATCAACAAGCGTCGCGTCTCCACTGACTGTGTAGGTACTCAGCTATCTTGCTCCCTTGCTCCTCTTGTCTGTCTGCCATTCATCCATCACCGAACGAGACACTTTCTTGAAGCGGGAACCGTTATGATCCTTGAAAGAAGGAAATGGAGAGGAAATCCCTGAACGAAGCATTTGCGGTTGAGAGATTTGGCTTGGGCAGGCAGGTTATGTGCTTGGAAATCTCGTTTTGTCCTGCAGCAATAAAAGCAAAACAATGAGAAGTAAAAAGCTGGGAACAAACTCGAAGACAATTTTTATTGTGATGCGATTTTCATGTTCCTCTCATGGCTGTCTTTCGTTCGACTCCGAGTAATTTATCTTCCAAGTTCGAATGTAGTGGGGTGGAAAAACATCATTCATTTTCTGTTAATAAACCTTATAAGAAATTACTTTTTCATGATTTATTGAGGTATAAGAAAACCTGTGAAGTGAAGAAACTAAAAAGAAAATGAAGAACATCAAGAATATTCAATATCAATGACTAAAGCTGCCTGGCTTCCATCCGATACTGTCATTGGAAACCGGATCCTGAACCATTAATAAAAGCTTCAATACTAACTTAAACGCAGACATCTTCCTCCTGAATTGACCCACTTTTGAATTGTGTGCTTTTTCCAATCCAACCGTACCGAATCCCATTCTGAGCTGACAGATGCACCCACACATGCACATCTGTCGGTTTTGCGGGTGACAAAATTACCATAATTTCTCGAAATGGGGGAACTTATAGCAGTCGGGTTTGATCCGGGTAAAAAGAGGAAAAAGGGATATGTACGTGGAACACAATCTGGCATCCATCCATATATAACAGATGAGGTGGATGACGTATGACGACGCTCTACATTCATCGCATCATCCTTGTATTCCACCGCTTATCCCCGGAAGACAAAATTTGGAAACCGGAGGAAAAATTCGGTACAGGAAATGGAGATTTGACTTCTCAATTAACGTTGCATGGTGTGAAAGGAAAAAGCGGTATCGTTCATCGGATCCTGGATCAATGGACAAGTGTTACCAGAGAATACCAGTATCAACGAACAAGGAACGCTCAAACGGCTCAAATCTTATCCAAGCCACAGTCTATTGGCTGAGCACATTTATCGTTATAAACCTTCATATATAGAAGCCTCTAATCAAAATTATGCCACCAGACTTGCTTACTTTTGGTTATTACGCCAAATAGTCAAAAACATCACAATCACTTGTTCAATCTATCATAAGCTTCCAGCGAAATGGACTTTATTTGGCAAATTTTCCTAATCTAAGCTCTGGCGGTGGATGCTTTTTCGCCACATGAAAGGTTGGTGCATTATTCACTATGACCAGGACCGGAATTAGCCGGAAGGGGGCCCCGGGGCCGACGGTATGTGGGGGCCCCAATATGCACAAAAAGGTTGGTTTTGGTACATAAGATTTATGGGGGCCCGGGGCCACGGACCCCCCGCCCCCCCCCACAAATCCGGCCCTGACTATAACTCTTAAGTAGGGTGGTCGGTATTGGCCATTCTTGACAAATACCGGTATTTGGTATTTGGTAAAGTCAATACCGGTAAAAAACCGGTATTTGTGAAAATTTTAGAAATAATAAAAAACTTTAGATTTGGACTTTTGGGTGATAAACCATATTTATTGACAAACTTCAAATGTTGAAATCTTTGCTTGTTTAAGTTGGTAAAGTGAAACTTACGTGGACATTACATACTGAGTGATGCATCTCCTAATCCGCCTCGGATTTTGTTGGGAATGTTTCCTGCTACTGAAAATGCCCTCTCTGGTTTAACGGAAGTTGTACGAATGATGCCAAAAGCGTCGAAGATCAGTGTCAAGTACTTTTCCTTAATATCTTCACGAGCTGCAGTCTCTTCAACGATCGCTTCTTCTTCTTCTTCTTATTGACATTACATCCCCACCCCCACACTGCACTGGGACAGAGCCGCCTCGCAGCTTAGTGTTCATTAAGCACTTCCACAGTTATTAACTGCGAGGTTTCTAAGCCAGGTTACCATTTTTGCATTCGTATATCATGAGGCTAGCACGATGATACTCTTATGCCCAGGGAAGTCGAGACAGCTTCCAATCCGAAAATTGCCTAGACCGGCACCGGGAATCGAACCCAGCCACCCTCAGCATGGTCTTGCTTTGTAGCCGCGCGTCTTATCGCACGGCTAAGGATGTCTGCATGAGTGTGTACAATATACATATGGATGTCTCACATGTGGATGTCTGTATGTGTGTGTACAAAAAATTGGTCTATTGAAAATTGGTCTAATCGGCCATTGCGTTCCTGAGTTATTAAAAAAACATAGTTTTTTTTGCATTTTTTATACTGCTGCAATGCATTCAATTGAACGCAAATAAATGTGAATTGATGAAAATAACTGAATCTATCTCCCTGAAGTGGAACTTGGACCTCTCTCATGTGCTTTTCTTGTTACTCTTATGTGTTTTCTTGTTTTGTAATACACGAGAAAGGCACCATCACCGCTAGGTGGATTGTTCTGAAGAATCGAACAAGCTTCCGAAAAATTGAGAAGTTGTTTGCAAACCCGCCACTCTACGATGAAATTTTTGAATAGACCTTTTTGTGGGTGTCCACCATGAGGTCACAAAAGTCAGTGTGTGGCCAAAACATCAATTCCGTACTCAGAGCTCGACAACAGTTGGATTTAAATCAAATTCCGGCGATCTACGATAAAATCTACCAATTGACCATTTCATGGATATTCCGGATCTTCAGAGGGACCACCCGATGGCCACAATAGTCCGTGTGTGGTCAAAACCTCAATTCCATAATCAATGTTCGACATACAATGATTCTAAAAAATCCCGCCACTCTACGATGGAATTTACGAATTCACCATTGTTCCGGATTTTCCAGTGGATCACCGAGTGGTCAAAACGGCCCGTGTTGGGAGTCAAAAAATCAATTCCATATTCGGGTTTCGACATCAATGGTGATTAGGGGCAGCAGGGACTATGTCCAAGGGCTTGACGATCCCTCCCCAGGCCATCTGCGAGTTGTGGCGCATGCCTAGGATGTGGTGGGGTTTGACAGTGGGCCCTGTTAAACCTATATAAAAAGCTGCATGAATCCGCATGTAGGCTCCGACAAAGCGACCGTGTGCCGCTCAAAGCGCACAAGCCCAAGTCCTGGTGTTAGGTGGGACGCTAAACAGCCCTGACACGACGGCCCTCCGACGAGACAGGAGGTTTGCGCAGGCCCAATAAGCCGCCTTTAAAAACAACTATTACGAACGACATAGAAGATAATACGACTCGATACAATCGGCAACGACCTAGGCGACGAATAAAGGATCACGATTGGAAGCTTGGAACATGGAATTGCAAGTCGCTAGGCTTCGCAGGTTGCGACAGGATAATCTACGATGAATTACATCCCCGCAACTTCGATGTCGTAGCGCTGCAGGAAATCTGCTGGACAGGACAGAAAGTGTGGAAAAGCGGGCATCGAGCGGCTACCTTCTACCAAAGCTGTGGCACCACCAACGAGCTGGGAACCGGCTTCATAGTGCTGGGAAAGATGCGCCAACGCGTGATTGGGTGGCAGCCAATCAACGCAAGGATATGCAAGCTGACGATAAAAGGCCGTTTCTTCAACTCTAGCATCATCAACGTGCACTGTCCACACGAAGGGAGATCCGACGACGAGAAAGAAGCGTTCTATGCGCAGCTGGAGCAGACATACGATGGATGCCCACTGCGGGACGTCAAAATCGTCATCGGTGACATGAACGCTCAGGTAGGAAGGGAGGAAATGTATAGACCGATCATCGGACCGGATAGTCTGCACACCGTATCGAACGACAACGGCCAACGAAGCATAAACTTTGCAGCCTACCGCGGAATGGTAGTCCGAAGCACTTTCTTCCCCCGCAAGAATATCCACAAGGCCACATGGAAGTCACCTAATCAAGTAACGGAAAACCAAATCGACCACGTTCTAATCGACGGTAAATTCTTCTCCGACATCACGAACGTACGCACTTACCGCAGTGCGAATATTGAATCCGACCACTACCTCGTTGCAGTATGGCTGCGCTCAAAACTCTCGACGGTGATCAACACGCGTCGGAGTCGTCCGCCGCGGCTAAACATTGGGCGGCTACAAGACGGTAGACTAGCCCAAGACTACGCGCAGCAGCTGGAAGTGGCACTCCCAACGGAAGAGCAGTTAGGCGCAGCATCTCTTGAAGATGGCTGGAGAGATATTCAAACCGCCATTGGTAGCATCGCAACCGCAGCACTAGGCACGGTGGCTCCGGAACAGAGAAACGACTGGTATGACGGCGAATGTGAGCAGTTAGTTGAGGAGAAGAATGCAGCATGGGTGAGATTGCTGCAACACCGCACGAGGGCGAACGAGGCACGATACAAACGGGCGCGGAACAGACAAAACTCGATTTTCCGGAGGAAAAAGTGCCAGCAGGAAGATCGAGACCGTGAAGAGACGGGGGAACTGTACCGCGCTAATAACGCACGAAAGTTCTATGAGAAGTTGAACCGTTCACGTAAGGGCCACGTGCCATAGCCCGATATGTGTAAGGACATAAACGGGAACCTTCTTACAAACGAGCGTGAGGTGATCCAAAGGTGGCGGCAGCACTACGAAGAGCACCTGAATGGCGATATGGCAGACAACGGTGGCGGTATGGTAATGAACCTAGGAGCACGCGCGCAGGACATGCGACTTCTGGCTCCGAATCTCCAGGAAATCCAGGAGGAGATCGGCCGGCTGAAAAACAACAAAGCCCCTGGAGTTGACCAACTACCAGGAGAGCTGTTTAAACACGGTGGTGAGGCACTGGCTAGAGCGCTGCACTGGGTGATTACCAAGGTTTGGGAGGATGAGGTTCTGCCGCAGGAGTGGATGGAAGGTGTCGTGTATCCCATCAACAAAAAGGGCGATAAGCTGGATTGTAGCAACTACCGCGCAATCACATTGCTGAACGCCGCCTATATGGTACTCTCCCAAATTTTATGCCGTCGACTAACACCAATTGCAAGAGAGTTCGTGGGGCAGTACCAGGCGGGATTTATGGGTGAACGCTCTACCACAGACGAGGTGTTCGCCATACGTCAGGCATTGCAGAAATGCTGCGAATACAACGTGCCCACACATCATCTATTTATCGACTTCAAAGCCGCATATGATACAATCGATCGGGACCAGCTATGGCAGCTAATGCACGAAAACGGATTTCCGGATAAACTGACACGGTTGATCAAGGCGACGATGGATCGGGTGATGTGCGAAGTTCGAGTTTCAGGGGCATTCTCGAGTCCCTTTGAAACGCGCAGAGGGTTACGGTAAGGTGATGGTCTTTTGTGTCTGCTATTCAACATTGTTCTGGAGGAAGTATAACGAAGGGCAGGGATTGACACGAGTGGTCCGATTTTCACGAAGTCCGTCCAGTTATTTGGTTTCGCCGATGACATTGATATCATGGCACGTAACTTTGAGAGGATGGAGGAAGCCTACAGCAGACTGAAAAGCGAAGCTAAACGGATTGGACTAGTCACCAACACGTCGAAGACGAAGTACATGATAGGAAGAGGCTCAGGAGAGGTTAATGTAAGCCACCCACCGCGAGTTTCTACCGGTGGTGACGAAATCGAGGTGGTTGAAGAATTCGTGTACTTGGGTTCACTGGTGACCGCCGATAACGATACCAGCAGAGAAATTCGGAGGCGCATAGTAGCTGGAAATCGTACGTACTTTGGACTCCGCAAGACGCTTCGATCGAATAGAGTTCGCCGCCGTACCAAACTGACTATCTACAAAACTCTTATAAGACCGGTAGTTCTCTACGGACACGAGACCTGGACGATGCTCGTGGAGGACCAACGCGCACTGGGAGTTTTTGAAAGGAAAGTGTTGCGTACCATCTATGGTGGGGTGCAGATGGCGGACGGTACGTGGAGGAGGCGAATGAACCACGAGTTGCATCAGCTGTTGGGAGAACCATCCATCGTTCACACCGCGAAAATCGGAAGACTGCGGTGGGCCGGGAACGTAGCCAGAATGTCGGACAGTAATCCGGTGAAAATGGTTCTCGACAACGATCCGACGGGAACAAGGAGGCGAGGTGCACAGCGGCCAAGGTGGATCGATCAGGTGGAGGACGACTTGCGGATCCTCCACAGACTGCGTGGTTGGCGAAGTGCAGCCATGGACCGAGCTGAATGGGGAAGGCTTTTATGTGCAGCACATGCCACTCCGGCCTTAGTCTGATGATAAATAAATAATAAAAAATCCCGACGCTCCTGGATATTGGAAGTAGAAAACAGAACAGTTGAAAGCAAGAGTGTTGTAGAACAACACTACACACAATACAACCTGGTTGTACAACATTTGACTCCGCCCACCAGAAGTCTGAGCAAAATCAAACGGTTTTGATTTCATCTGAGTATGGAACTTTAAAACTTTGAAACCGTCTATCCAACAGTCGTACAACTTACCCACAGACGGTCCGACTTTACTCCGCCCGAACCAAATTTGCTGGGGGCGGAGTCGAAGTTGTACAACATGTCGGAGCGGGGCTAGGGACAAAAGGTCGAAAGACAAAAGGTCGAAAATCAAAACGTCGAAAGACAAAAGGTCGAAGGGACAAATGGTCGAAAAGGACAAAAGGTCGAAAGGACAAAACGTCGAAAAGAACAGAACGTCGAACGGGACAAAAGGTCGAAAGAAACTAAAGATCAATAGGATCAAAGGAACTGAAACGGAGAGAGTCAATCTAACACCAGAGTTGCCCTATACAGTTAACAAAAACTCTGCTATTTTATTTTCACAATTTTTAACAATTAAATTAAATTCATTCAGTGAGTACAACTAATAGATGGATGCACTCTAACTTTCACCTACTCAGTGACTGAGTAAAACTGTATTGTCCTCTCTTTACTTTCCACGGAAATTTTACTCCACTCCCGTTTTTAACGGAAATTGAGTAAAATTTTCGTGGGAAGAAAAAAGAGGGCAATACAATTTTACTCAGTCACTGAGTAGGTGAAAGTTAGCGTGTGTTGAGTTTTCAAAATGTCACTTCGATCTGTCAAAATTGTGCACATACATATTACACGCCAGTGTATTTTCAATGCGTGAAAAGAAGAAAAACCTAAATATTCATCTATTATTTGCACTCATTGAATGAATTTTATTCAATTGCTAAAAATAGTTTAAAATAAAAGAGCAACTTTTTTGCCAACTGTATCAACAATCTTTTTATCTTTAACAGACCTATCTAGATATTCATAATATTGTTTCATAGTAATTACTCCTTCTTTGAAAATTGCTCATTCTTAAACTTTGATTGATGAGATGAGTGTTTTATTTCTGCTTGAAGTTGAATGCATTTCTCAAACCCAAATGCATTTCATAAATTCTTTTGGAATACACCCAACTTGTTATCAACTTGTTCTTGATCGACCTTTTGTCCTTTTCGACCTTTTGTCCCGTTCGACCTTCTGTGCCTTTCGACCTTCTGTCCCTTTCGACGTTTTATCTTTTCGACCTTTTGTCCTTTCGACCTTTTGTCATAGATTCGTCGGAGCGTGTGTTGGGCCCCATAGTGCCCTTTACAACCACCCTTAAAAAGCAATTCGAGACGTTCGTGCGCATGCATCTAGGCAGCGGGATGTAAATATTTGATATTCCCTCAATTGTTGCGCGTGCACTTGAGATCGGGACCAATAAAGTCAATATCAAAAACGGCCCAGTTCGACAACCGATCGTGAAAACCCAACTGAGATGGATATAAACAAGTTGAAGAAGTAGTGCAACAGCCCAGGAGCTGAGCAGACGCAACAACAAGAGAGCAAGGGCCAAGGAGAAAGAGGAAACGAAGCAGTGCAAGCTAGTAGAACGAATGTGGAAGGGTGTAAAGAAACAACAAGAAAAAAAAAGAGAAATTGAACAAAAACTGATGAACAAAAAGAAAGAAAAATCAGTCGAGCTAAGAGGACACACCTTCTTCGATAGAGACAACAACGCGGAATGTAGTGATTGCAGCTGTTCTACAAGTATAAATAGTTTTTCAGAACACCGACCGACCAATATTATATCGGTTTTGGATGACTAGTTTTAAGTATTCTGTCCTATTAAATTTTAATCTGTTATCATACTATAATAAAGCTTCTGGAAGACCCTTTTGGTCCTTTTCTAGCAAGCGCCCATCTGGTCTTGGCTTCACTAGACAAGTGAAGAACTGGTCCCTGTATCAAAATTAGCAAAAATAAATCTAAAACATTTCTTTTACATATCTTTCTAAAAAAGAATATATTATCGCTAAATTATTGATTAATTTGCGTGATGAGCCAACGTTACATTCGAGGCTAAAATTTCCTTCCTACCCTATGTATGGCCTTTGCTAAACATAAATCCACAAAAAGCTGTAATCAAGCTTTCAAATTTCCAGTATGATCGCATTATGATCATTGCCTAGAACTATAAAACGATTATTTTGAGACTCTTTTTGACGTAGGACTTATGTCTCTCTTTACTATACCGGGTGTCATTTCAAAATATTCAAATTGACCGCGTTACGCTGTGTTGAAAGATTTTAAACGTTAATAGCGTTTCTCTCAGTGGACGAATTTCTGCGAATTTCTCAATCGACAGATTTCAAGTATGCCTTTCATGTCCATGTTTGATAAGACCCGAAAAACTTGTTTCAATAGGCATGAAACTGTTTTCAATGAAAAACATTGAGATCAAGGGAACCTATAAATATGGGTACCGCATAATTCTTGCATCATTCCATTACCACGTTCTGATTGGTGCAGACACCAGCGAATGAGCAGCCGCTGGGTCTGCCGAGAAGCCATAAAATAGCGCAACGCGATTTTTTCCTTTCATTCTGATCGGGACAAGCGAAGCAACCGCATCATCGATTGAACAGCAATCACACCTTTTAGCAGGGAATGAAGTCATCGAAGCCACCATCATCAGCCGAAACCTAGCCAGTACAGCAGCAGTCCACCCTACAGACCCGACAAAGCAGCAATGCTGAGCAGATACCGGCAGCAGCAGCAGAGTCGAGCCGAGACCGGCCGGCATCGGTGATGAGCCGAGACAGGCTGAAGAAAAACCACATGATGCAGTATGTATGTTCAAAAAACAAACTTCAGAGGTTCTTCAGAGAGCCAATGATAGAGATCAATATCAAAGCTTTCAATTCCCTTCGGAAAAGAAATTGCAGGGTTGTTACGGAGATCCTGAAATATTTTGCGCGCCAAATCCGCGCCGACTATAATCAAATCCACGCCATTTCCACGCGACATGAAAATCCATTCTGCGCCAAATCCGCGCTACCCAAAACTAAATTCTAAGCAAATACACGTTAAATATCAATGTTAAATATTACGCTGAACATTACAACAATTTAGTGAACGTATTTTTTCGAGTTTTTTTTTATAATATTACTGATTTTAAGTATACATTAAGTATACAACGTTACACATGTTTGTACAAAATTGTAAATAGGATTAAGGAAAAAGCAGTTGACATTACAACTCATCTAGATGGTCCTTCTTGGAATTTCTGAAGAAGTCGGGTGTCTGCGGGTGTTTCTCCGAGAACATCTGTGAAAATTTCTCCATTCTTGCAAAAGGTTCCCCGGAAATTTATGCGGAATTTCATTTTTTCATAAATTTTTGTGAACTCCTCAAAAACAACATGCAGGTAATTTTCGGAAACTGTATGTGGACACCCCTAATTAATTCCTACAGAAATCGCTTGGGAAATTCTAACAGAAATTGGTTGGTGACTTCCTGCTGAAAAACTTCCGAAAAATCTGTTGTTAAATTTTCAGGATTTTTCACAGAAATTCTTGTGATCATAGCTAAATAAACTTTTTTTTCTATTCCTAGAAGCACATGAAAATCTCTATGTTTGATTCCAATCCATATGAGTTCCTAAGTTACTGGAAGCCTTATGACTTCTAGAAGCAGAACATTAAGTATATGTAGAATTTCGTAAAAAAATTCTGGTCGTTTACAAAGAATCAAGAAAATGCGCAGAACTCCTGAAAAGTTTTCATAATTCACATCTTTCCTCCAATGTGAAAAACTTTCTGGTGCATTTATCTACCATTGGAAATTTCCACGGACTTTTTGGAGTCGCAATAGACCTCCAAGACTACTGACATGACTCTTTTGACACGACTTTTGAACAACTTTTTGAACTATCGTGGGAGCTTCTAGAAACCCTTCTAATTCCGTTAAAAAAACTTACGGGTTAGGTATTTTTGTAGACATCGAGAAACCTCCATTGGGTCTCTGTGTTAGTTAATGAACTTCTATAAATAATCACGAACGCTGCAATCTTCCAGATAATCAAGAATACAATCCCCACAAGATCACATACATCCATGCAGCACTTACAGCCTAGAAAAACATTCTAGCCATGCAATACTTTTAATATGTTGGTCTGAATACACTCAGGTCGTTTCATAATTGTCGATTGTGGCCTTTGCCAATGGCCCCATGGAAAAATATATAAAAGGTCATGTTTGTGAAGAAGTGCCATAACTATAGTCTCATATGTTAACCTTCCTAATGCATTAGAAAAAAGTTACACATTGTGCATTGGGGTCCATTTGGACCCAAGATTTCATCTCGATCACAAAAACTCAAATTTCAACCGATTTTCGATCTTTAGGCACCAAACGAAAGCTGTAGGTTCCAATAACAAGCCCACGGGGTGATTCATCCAAATTGACCACTCTAGTCCCCGGGGAACCTGTGCTAAAGAGGTACTGTTTGAGCTTCTCAATTTGGCACCAATTTATCGAGTTTCGTGTTATGAAACATGAAATTGCTTGCAAATATGTGCTCTGATGATCCCAACTGTATTTGCTATATTGTATATGCCATTTCTGGGCAAATTTATCCCTCGAGCGGTCATCGGAAAGCCCTCTGGAAGATCCGGAACTTCCGTAAAATTGGCCAATTCTAAAAGTTCATCCCAGAGCTTCGCGATTTTTTGATAACCATTCATTCTGGCAAATTGTGGGGGCTATCAATAGTTAAAGCCTTCTGTGACCTACGAATGTCCCAGAAACGGTCCTCCGGAAGATCCGGAACATCCGTAAAACGGCCAATTCCAAAAGTGTATCCTAGAGCTCCGCTATTTTTTCGTTATGATTAATTCTGGCAAATTGTGGGTGCAATCAATAGTTAAAGCCCTCTGTGACCTACAAATGTCCCAGAAACGGTCCTCCGGAAGATCCGGAATATCCGTATAACGGCCAATTCCAAAAGTTTATCCTAGAGCTGCGCGATTTTTTCAAAACCATTCATTCTGGCGAATTGTGGGTGCAATCAATAGGTAAAGTCTTCTGTGACCTAAAAATGTCCCAGAAACGTTTCTCCGGAAAATCCAGAACATCCGTAAAAGTGGCCAATTCTAAAAGTTCATCCCAGAGCTTCGCGATTTTTTCGTAATGATTCATTCTGGCAAATTGTGGGTGCAATCAATAGGTAAAGTCTTCGGTGACCTCCAAATGTCCTAGAAACGGTCCTCCGGAAGATCCGGAAGATCCGGAACATCCGTAAAACGGCCAATTCCAAAAGTTTATCCTAGAGCTTCGCGATTTTTTGATAACCATTCATTCTGGCAAATTGTGGGTGCAATCAATAGTTAAAGTTCTCTGTGACCTACAAATGTCCCAGAAACGGTCCTCCGGAAGATCCGGAACATCCGTAAAACGGCCAATTCTAAACGTTCATCCCAGAGCTTCGCGATTTTTTGATAACCATTCATTCTGGCAGATTGTGGGGGCAATCAATAGTTAAAGCCTTCTGTGACCTCCAAATATCTCAGAAATCGGTCCTCCGGAAGATCCGGAACATCCGTAAAACGGCCAATTCCAGAAGTTTATCCTAGAGCTTCGCAATCTTTTTAAAACCATTCATTCTGGCGAATTGTGGGTGCAATCAATAGGTAGTCTTCTGTGACCTCAAAATGTCCCAGAAACGTTCCTCCGGAAGATCCGGAACATCCGTAAAAGTGGCCAATTCTAAAAGTTCATCCCAGAGCTTCGCGATTTTTTGATAACCATTCATTCTGGCAGATTGGGGAGGCAATCAATAGTTAAAGCCTTCTGTGACCTCCAAATGTCTCAGAAATCGGTCCTCCGGAAGATCCGGAACATCCGTAGAACGGCCAAATCCGAAAGTTTATCCTAGTGCTTAGCGATTTTTTGATAACCATTCATTCTGACAAATTGTGGGTGCAACAAACAGTTAAAGTCTTCTGTGACCCCTAAATGTCTCAGAAACGGTCCTCCGGAAGATCTGTAATATCAGTAAAAGTGGTCTATTCTAAAAGTTAATCCCAGAGCTCCACGATTTTTTCGTAACCATTCATTCTGGCAAATTGTGGGTGCAATCAATAGTGAATGTCTTCTGTGACCTCCAAATGCCCCAGAAATGGTTCTCCGGAAGATCCGGAATATCCGTGAAATGGCCAATTCCAAAAGTTCATCCCAGAGCTTCGCGATTTTTTGGCAACCATTCATTCTGGCAAATTGTGGGTGCAACAAACAGTTAAAGTCTTCTGTGACCCCAAAATGTCCCAGAAACGGTCCTTCGGAAGATCCGAAACATCCGTAAAATGGCCAATTCTAAAAGTTAATCCCAGAACTTTGTGATTTTTTTGGAACATCCGTGAAAATGGTCAATTCCAAAAGATAATCCCAGAGATTCGCATTATTTCGTAATCATCCATCCTGACGAATAATGGATGCAATCAGTAGTGGAAGTTTTCAGTAATCCCAAGAAGCTCCCGAAACGGTCATCCGAAAGATCCGGACCATACGTAAAAGTGGCCAATTTCAAAAATACATCTCAGAGCTTCGCAATTCATTCATAATCGAATCGCCTGTGCAATCAATTGTGCAAGTCTTCTGCGACCCGGAAATGCTCCCGAAAGGAGCAGATACCACAAAATCATTCCAGAGTATTGATATTTTATTCGTAACCATTCATACGGGCAAATTGTGTACGCAATAAATTGTTTAAGTCTTCTGAGATGACCACAAACGGCCCTCCGGGAAATCCGAAACATTCGTAAAAGTGGCCAATTCCAAAAGTTCATCTAAAAACAAATTCTCGAAACTGTTTATATCATCGAATGGATTATGCAATCAATAGTGAAAGTCTATTGTGGCCCGAAATGACCACAATACGGTCCTCAAGAAGCCCGAAACATCCGTAAAGTAGGTTAATCCTAAATTTTGATCCCAGACTTGAGCACTTTCGTTAGCATTCACGTAGTAATGGTGGAATAAATTGTGAAAGTCCGCTGTGACCTACCAAAAGTTTTTCACATTCGATTTTTTAGACATTAACATTCACATTGTTAACGGCTCCGGTTCTCCGGAAAATTTGGGACATCCGCTAAAAGTATGATCCCCGGGGAGACTTGATCACCCCCTGTTTTATCGAGAACTAAAGTAGTTAAGTATAGATCCTCTAGACAAATAACCCAAAGATTTGTTTATTGGCCACGGAAAATTTGAACAACTTTTCATAATAATGACGAAATGCTTTCGTTTTTTCACAGCACAAAGTCATAAATATGCTTAATGATCTGTACTGATGACAATGTCAACATTCCATCAAAGTTTTAGAATATTTGGATTTGAAGTTATTGCCTCAATATGAGGACACTTGATCCCCCATTAGTTTATTTATTTTATTTCGGCAACCAACGTAAACTAGCACATATACATAGACCTGTGCAGGAGTTCATCAAATTCACTCACCCGATGAATTTTGACATTTGAGCGGGTCGTCTTCTCGAACAAAAGTTCATTTTGCGTTCATTATGCGACCCGCTCAAACGTCATAATTTCTTGAGGGAGTTCATTTTGCGTTAGTCTATATACATGCCTGTTTTTGTAATGCTATAGTATGATTAAATAATAGTTGTGTTTAGTAAAGTGATGTATAATTTTGATTTTAAATTTATATTGCTGAATTAGTAATGTTTGTTCTTTGAAAATATTGTCTGTTGTTATGCCGAGACATTGTTAAGTCAATAGTTTCGCAGTGTTAATTGTAAACAGCCATCATTCGGTAGAGAGGCCCAAATTCGGCGTAATTTGTTCGGCAGTGGTTGGTTAAACATAATGTTTTATGTCGAAGTAGCCGAGAAGGTATGTAAAAATTAAATTTCGATAATTCTTAGAGAGTCTGTGTGGAAATCGCGTATGTTTATTTATTCTTGGTTGTGATACATCGGAAATCAGAGAATGGGATCAAGTCAACCCAGTCTCCCCTAGTTGGAATTTTCTAGGACGTCTGAATGTGCACAAAACCGTCCTCCGGGAGATCAGGAATATCAGTGAAAATGGTCAATTCCAAAAGTTCATCCCACAGCTTTGCTAATTTTCGCTTTCATTCATATGGGTGAATTATGTACGCAATCAATAGCGAAAATCCTCCGTGATATGCAATGACAATAATAAAAGTCGAGTGAAGTACGAGATACTGAAGACGGCCTTACTGTTAAGGTCGAAATACGTATCTGCAAAACACATAGTGGAATCAAATCATTCCATCAATTCCACAAATGGAATTGTACAAACTCGTCTGATGACAAGTAATGACATTCCACTGGTAGCTCAAAATAATTTTCTTATCAATAATAAAAATTCCTTCATAAGATCCGGAACATCCGTAAAAGACGCCAAATCCAACAGTTAGCGTAACAGATCATCATTAGCCAGCGATGACGGCGTGGCGGCGTTCCTCGTTGAATTCCTCCGAAGCTTCTCCAGAATCTCCTCTGGAAGTTATTCACAAACTTCCTCCGGAAGTTTGTTTAGAAGTTCCTCCGATAATCCCTTCGGAAGTTCATCAAGTAATCCCTCGGAAAGTTCCTAAAGGCATTCGTCTAGAAGTTCTTCTCAGAACTCTGAGAGTTCTTCCGCAAATCTCTCCAGAAGTTCATCAAGTAATTCCTCGGGGAGCTGCTCCGCGAGCTCCACCAAACTTCTTCCGAAAGTTCCTCCAGAAATTCTCAACGAAGTGTCACGGAAGTTCCTCTGTGAATTCTTTTTCGAATTGGCCACAATCACGGATGTTCCGGATCTTCCGGAGTACCAATACCGTACAGTACCGAAAACTTTTATTATTGATTGCAAACACAATTCGTCAGGATAGGTGGTTACGAAAAAAATGCGATGCTCTGAGATATTATTTTGGAATTGAGCACTTTTATGAATGAACTGGATCTTCCGGAGGACCGTTTCTTAAGAGATTGGAGGTCACAGAAGATTTTCCCTATTAATTTGCCAGAATGAAAGGTTACGAAAAAAATCCCTGTGCTGAAGTTTTGGAATTGTCCACTTTTACGGATGTTTCAGATCTTCCGAAGGATTGTTTCACGACATTTGTAGACCACAGAAGACTTTCACTATTGATTGCACCCACAATTCACCAGAATGGATGGTTACGAAAAAAATGTTGTTCTGGGTTGAACTTTTGGAATGGCCACTTTCACGGATGTTCCGGATCTTCTGGAGGACCGTTTTTGTGGCATTTTGGAGGTCACAGAAGATTTTCATTATTGATTGCATCCATAATTCGCCAGAATATATTATTATGAAAAAAATACAAAGCTCTGGGATGAACTTTTGGAAATGGCCATTTTACGGATGTTCCAGATCTTCCGAAGAACCATTTCTAGGGCATTTGGGGGTCATAGAAGACATTTACTATTGATTGCACCCACCCAAATTGCCAAAATGATTGGTTTTAAAAAAATCCCGAAACTCTAGGGTGAACTTTTGTAATTGGCCATTTTACGGATGTTCCGGATCTTCTGGAAGACCGTTTCTGGGACATTTGTAGGTCACAGAAGGCTTTAACTATTGATTGCCCCCACAATTTGCCAGAATGAATGGTTATCAAAAAATCGCGAAGCTCTGGGATGAAATTTTAGAATTGGCCAATTTTACGGAAGTTCCGGATCTTCCAGAGGGCTTTCCGATGACCGCTCGAGGGATAAATTTGCCCAGAAATGGCATATACAATATAGCAAATACAGTTGGGATCATCAGAACACATATTTGCAAGCAATTTCATGTTTTATAACACAAAACTCGATAAATTCCCGAGCAAAAATAAATAACTAATTGATAACAAATTCTGTTATCCGGTTATCGGATATTTTGATAACTGAACTTGTTATCATTTTGGCTGACTTAACAGCCAACATAACAAAAATGATACCAGAATTTTATTCGTGAAATAACTACATGAAAACAAATTAAGTTATCACTGATACCAAATTGATAACACATTTTGTTATACATGTTATTTACTCAAATAACTAATTTAGTTATTATTTAGTTAACAGCCATCACTGTTTTATCGACCAAAATAGTTGAATCTTCTTTGCCGACTTCGTTAGGCATTGAAAAAAATGTTGCCATTCACTGGGATTCGAACTCGAATCGAGTGATTGCACGGCGTCGTCTCTAGGCACTCACCCAATTACGCTTTCTAGAGGAGCAGAAGAGAAGAGCAATACGCTTTCTACAATCTTGCATTTACTGAAAACTATTTATAATCAAATCATGATGCCATATGACCATTTTATGTAAATAACAGTCAGCTGTACAGAGTTGAGAGCAGAATAACTTATTAATAACAAACTTTATTATCCAGTTATATTGATAACTAGAAATGTTATCATTTTGGTTGAATTACCAGTCAATATAACAAAAATGATAACCGAATTTAATTCAATCGGGTCGACTAGTTAAAACATATTTTTTGGGTTACTGTGACAAAACACATTCCAAAGGATTTTCTATTTCACATCTCAATATTCCCATGCGTCGACCATCCTTTCAACATCGACTATTGAAGGTTTGGCTGCAGATGATCTAGCTCTGGTTTGTCTTTTGCGTCCAAAACCTAGGTTTAAACTGTCAATAGTTGAGCCCATTGCTAGATCGACTAAAGTGCGATCATGATTGTTTTCTCCATAACAGACCAGATCGTTGCAATTTCTTGATTATCCGACATTTCCAGTTAAAATTTCCGCTTCTCCATATATATATTAGAGTGGGGCGTCATGGTCATTTTTTCAAATCAATGGTTTTTCGAAGCCATTCTGGGTTCTGAACAACTGTGCAGAATTTGGGAGCGATTGGTTGCTTCCTCGCTTTCCGCATCGCGTTTGAAGTTTGTATGGAAATTAGTATGGGAGAACGCATATTTTTGCATTTCTACTACTAGAGGATTCATATCATCGTAAACCAAGTGGCACATTGCGTTAAAGTATAACCCAAAGGATGCCAAAAAACTTTGCTGAAGAAGGCACATTGCTGGAACGACCACGAAAAAAGTTATAACGCTTCGAACATTGAGTGTTCAAACCATATGCAAAAAATCGTTTATTCTGCCAGCACTGCCGTACTACGTAGATCAATAATTTAACTGAGTGTTATTTCAAAATAATTGATCTTATAGGGCTTTAGAGCTAATGGGAGTTATCCGGAATTATTTCACAAAGAAAAAAATCCGATAAGAAGGAACATGAGTTTTGCCTTTCGATAACCATAGGTTGTCCGGTAGTGCTGGCAGAAACATTGATTTCTTGCATATGGTTTAAACAATAAATTTTCAAAACGTAATAACATTTTTTGTAGACCTTCCAGCTACGTACCTTCTTCAGCAAAGTCTTTCGGCATCTTCCAGACTATATGCCAACGTATTGAGTCACGTGATTGATGATAAATTGAAGCCGCTAAGAGCAAAAATGTAAAAAAGTACGTTTTCCCATACTAATCTCCATGTAAATTTAAAACGCGATGCGGCATGCGAGGTTGCAACCAATCGAGTCTGAGAAAATGTCCCAAAACGATTCAGAAAAACCTTGATCTCACTTGATCGGACAAAGTTTGCGTTTTTCCATACAACTGCGCCCCGCTCTAATATATATATACAATATATATATATATATATATATATATATATATATATATAAGCACTGTCTTAGCTTGGCGGTTAGTCAAGATTATTCACCGTTCCTAAATGAGCACATGCATCATATGTTCCGGGAGCTGCAAGGCCATTTTAAGTACTTAATAAACTACAACGCTTAATTGGTTCTCAGATACATATTTCATTTTTCAACGACACCTGAAATGAAAATAAAGTTAATAAGCATAGCATAAAACAAATAAGAAAATTTCAACTCTTGTGTAAATTCCTTTGTTGACAGAGAAATAAACAAATCAAAAGATATCGAGGGTAACGAGGAAAATCACTCTCTGCTTAGACGAAAATTTCAGTTCAGTGTTTGGAAACAGTTCTTGTCACAATATTCATAGCATAGGCCGGCTACATTTAACAGAAGTAGTATGTTGGCAAGGGTAGAATGCTTAGCCCCATTTCTGAACGACGCGAAATTTAGAAGAAAATTTGTATTGATAATAAAATTTGTTATTATTCAGTTATCAGTTAATCACATGATTGATAACTAAATATCAAAATGATAATAAGGATAACTAATCGTGTTATCAGTTTGATATCATTTCAGTTATCTGCCTTTGCTCGGGTTGGTGCCAAATTGAGAAGCTCAAACAGTACCTCTTTAGCACAGGTTCCCCGGGGACTAGAGTTGTCAATTCGGATGAATCACCCCGTGGGCTTGTTATTGGAACCTACAGCTTTCGTTTGGTGCCTAAAGATCGAAAATCGGTTGAAATTTGAGTTTTTGTGATCGAGATGAAATCTTGGGTCCAAATGGACCCCAATGCACAATGTGTCACTTTTTTTGTGGCGCCTCTCCTAGATGTCGCTGGAAGCTGATTTTCTCAGGGAATCCTTATTTCCAAAAGTTAGGAAAAGTCAGAATTTTTCAGATTTTTATCTCGTTGCGTTACAAAGTTACAGCGGTGTTTTGGGTGTGCTTGGGTCGAAATGGACCCCAATGCACTAGGAAGGTTAAGGAATGCTACACCTACTCAATTTATTTTATCGAATTTTAGTTGTTTGCCAAAAGTGAATCGATTGTCTTGGAATTCCAGGATTGCTTTATTAGCTACTATTTCGTCGCTTTGTACCGCCTCCCTGAAGGCTACCAAAGCCACCTTGGTCAAATGGAAGACTGCGTTGTCTTAAAAGAAGAAGAGCTGCTGCATTACGTCATCATACATCTAGAAAAAAACTCATGGTCTAAGCAGAACTTCGTACTAGCTAGCACTAACTATAAGCGTTATAATAAATTGCTGTACAGTAAATATTCCCAACGAAAACAGCATGACCTGAAACAGAATCCCAAGCGCTTCTGGAACTTCATTAAAAGTAAACGCAGAGAAGATGGACTCCCGGGAAATATGTATTATGGAAACGAAACTTCAAATTCACTGGATGAAATGTGCCAATTGTTTGCAACCCACTTTTTGACCGCTTTTGAGTTCCAGAATCTTCAGAAATCTTGTTGCTTACGCGATGTCCCAAGAAATGCAATTACAGTAAATATTTTACCATTTACTGAGCATGACATCATAGTTTCATCAAAGAACTTAAAATCAAGTTTTTCGGCTGGTCCAGATGGTGTGCCATCTGTAGTAATCAAGAAATGTATAAATTGCCTTGCCAATCCCTTGAAAATTATTTTCAATTTGAGTATAAACCAATGTAAGTTTCCCGAAATTTGGAAAGAATCGTTTATGTTTCCTGTTTTCAAAAACGGAGACAAAAGAGACATCAGAAATTATCGGGGAATTACTTCATTGTGCGCTGGATCAAAACTATTCGAGATTCTGATTGGAGACATTCTCTTTCGAAGTGTAAAACTGTATATTACTCCTGATCAACATGGATTTTTCCCTGGAAGATCAACCTCAACTAATTTGACGGAATTTGTATCTTACTGTCTACGACACATGGAAGACGGTGCTCAAATCGATACGGTTTACACGGACTTGAAGACAGCTTTTGACCGAGTTAATCACCAGGCCCTGCTAGATAAAATGGAACATCTCGGTGCCTCGTCCAGCTTCGGTGGTGAAACTGGGGTCTTTTGTTTCTGCTCCTTTCCAAAACTGTTCAGGAGTACCACAAGGAAGTAATCTTGGTCCGCTGCTATTTTCAATATTCTTCAACGATATCTGTTTTGTACTACCCTGTGGATGCAGATTACTATATGCTGACGATCTAAAGATTTTCCTTGTTGTGAGCAGAGCCTAAAATATTCATCTTCATGAAGCAGCTTCGGTCCGAATTTTGACAAACATCGCATGAATATTCAAAACATAGAATGACATAGTCAGACGACTACTCCACCAACTCATTCATTCGACTGTCACTGAGTGTCCTTACTATGTGCAGAGAAAAACATTATTAGCATTGATTATGTTGATGTTTACCATTGAAAGTGCCTCGCGGATGAAAATCGTATTCAGTCCTGTGTGATAAATTACTTTACTCATTTGAAACGTGTTTTGATTTCAGATAATTTATCAATTTGTAAAATGTGCATAAATATTCAATGACTAATATTTAGCTGAATATTCACTGTACAGAGCCGACTATGAATGTGTCTGGAAGTGAACTGACAATTGAAGAAAGGTGGACTTCACCAATAATTTTCGATTATTTCACACTCTGGTTGTGAGATCAATCAACGACAGCAGAGAGTTGCAACGAATGATGTATTTGTTCGAAGACTGGTGCAACCGCAATGCATTGACAATCAGCGTTACGTTGCCTTGAGAGGTTTACCATGGAACAATCCTATTGAACTCCCTCCTTATCTTGAGCGGTGCCAGCTTCTGAGAGTAGAGCGTCTCGAAAAAAGGAGGAATATGTTGAGGGCTGCATTCGTAGCCAAACTCTTGAAAGGAGAAGTTGATGCGCCAAATATTCTTGCTAGAATAAATTTTAACGTTCCTCGAAGAACTTTTAGGAATGTGAACTTTTTACGGCTTGAACCTCATCGCACAGATTACGGACAAAACGAACCAATTAGAGCTATGTGTGTTATTTTTAATGCTAATTATCATTTGTTTGATTTTAATTTGTCAAGTAACATTTTTAAGAACAGACTTCTGAATCACGGCATACTGTAATATTTGTTTAGTTCATAAGCGTAATTTTCATGTAGACTCTAGGATGTCCGATGGAAGTAATCAAATACAAATACAAATACAAATACAAATTTATAAAAAGTTCAACTACTATCAACTGGATGTCAGACAAGTATAACAAGCAATGAAACTTTATAAGGAACATCTAATGGAGTTTTTAGAAGAAGTCGTGGAAACATGTTTGAAGATTCCTTGGCATATTTTTCTCTGAATCGATCCGTATGAATACTTCCACGAAGACATTTCAATTCAAATTTGAATAACACCATACAATCTAGCAAGTTTTTGGAGCGGAGCTTTGAAAAAAAAATCTATTAAACATCCAGCAAGGAGCTCCAGGATTAAACTATTGAGCGAGCTCTTGGAAATCCTCTAGGATTTTTTTTTAATGTTTCAGTGAGAATTCTGAAGTAATTTAGAAAATTTTCTGAAGGGAATAATTATTTTCACAAGATATCCTAAAGCATTTTCACTGGAGTAATTTCTGGACAAAATTCTCAAAGATCAACCAGAATATTTCCTGATAAAATTGTTTTATAAACATCAGAAGGAGCGAATGTAAAACTGAAACATTTCCATTGACAAAAACATTATCCTCTTCTTGCGTCCGACTATGGTTATGGAGTATCGAGAAAACGTTTTATTGAGACCATCGCCACCTACGTACATGAGGTGAGGCATTCCACGGGGGCATGTCAGTCGATCCTGAGCGACCATTTCGAAAATATTTGAAACTCTGCACAGTTTTTCAATTTCATCTAAATCGTCATTTTTCGATATCAAATCTTCATATTGAGTCACGACTAACTTTTCAAAAGGGTGTATGTGAAAATGGTTCAAAAATATTTAAAAAGCTGCACAGCAAAAACGGAATGTTCGATTGTTATGATTTTTTCAGCAAAGTTAGACAACTAAATGGTGATTCTTAAGAAAATGTGCACAGTAAAAAAAAAATTTTTTTGCCTTTAAAAATATCATTTTTGTCACAAAAACTCAAATATCTCAAACAGTGTTGTTGAAGAGCGAAAAAATCGCAAAAGTAAAACGAATACCACTCGGTCGAGTAGCAGCGGCTAGCGAAGAATTCATTTTGCCTTTCTTGCGTTCCATTCTTCAGCAGGCGAATGAATGCAGAAAACGAACGTTGGTGTGGTTCATTCTTCGTTTTTTCGTTTTCCTTTGCGACTGTCTAATGACTTTGGCTCGCCCGAAGATGCGTATGCTGTTTGACGTGCGGCTTGCTCTTCGCGAAGAATCATGATTCTACTCGCATCGAATGCAAATCGCATAGGCGGCAAAGACTATCTGAGTCTAAGACATGATGTTACATGATGTAAGCACGTTCTAGCAGATAACAATTCATGCTCACATTTTGCTTGTTTTACGCTAGTATTGTCGGATAGAGTAAAAATATGTATGTAAAAGGTAGGTTTTAGAATGTAATCGATATATGAGGACTAAGCGTTTTTATAAAACATTTATACGGCGTAACATGGTCGGGGTTTTGGCAGGAAAAAAATAATTTCATATTAATTCATGCGTATATTTGTTGTAAAATATTCTCAGTTACGGGGTTGAGGGATATCCGATACGATTTGCAATTAATTATATCTGCTAAACGGAAGCTTGGGCAGAAAAATGGAAAGTTTTCGTTGGCGCTAAGTGCAATTTTTCAGAAACTCGACCACATGCCATGGCGTTACAAACGACATTATTCGAGGTCGTGTTTGAAGCGGATTTTGTGATCAAGAATGTTTACATGGATTTTAGGATTTGCGCGGCACGCTACGTTACACCGTCTTAATTGTAATGAATCAAATGTGTTTGAATATAAGCGCCACATGTGGAATGAGTAAGATGTGGCAATAAAATGCTAAATAGACAGATATTTTTGATACTTAATTTTGGTGATTTTTCTATAACATAAGTCGGAACCGATTTGCGATTTGGGCGTAACTTATTTTGCAAACAAACTTAGCAAATTCCCGTTATAGCAATCATTTCCTGCAATTTTTACAGTATACAGTATGATCCAACAGAATAAGCTTTACTCTGTAAGGCAAGGGAATTAGTTTTGGATAAAAACGCTTGCATTCTACGAAATCCGTAAAACAATGTTTGTTTACAAAACAAGTTAAGCCCAAATCGCAAATCAATCCAGTTTACTAAATATACAAATTGTAGACAGACAAATAAGCAGGGATTGAACTTATCATTTCATTATCATTTAGTATTCAGCCAATAACTCATTCCAGAGGCGGAATTCCGAAAAGTGTGGTATGGGGGTCTTCTAGCGCTATTTTCCCTCTACAATTTTGTCTAAGGGTACATTGCTCTTTGTGTAATATTCACAGCGTGAAACGCTAGTATCATTTAATATACTAAATTATAATAAGTGTTATTATCATTTAGTATATTAAATGATACTAGCGTTTCACGCTGTAAATATTAGACATAGGACAATGTACCCTTAGACAAAATTGTAGAGGGAAAATAGCGCTAGAAGTCCGCCATACAACACTTTTCAAAATTCCATCTTTGGAATGAGTTATTGGCTGAATACTAAATGCATTTCATTATCATAATCATTAGTTCGATCCCTGCAAATAAGTTCAGATCAGATAGGCAAAATTTTGTCGAAATTCTAACAAGCCTTCTTCTTTTTCTTCAATGGCTCTAGAATCTAACTGTAACTTGGCCTGCCTATAAACTTAGTATTAATTTAGCATTTCCACAGCTATTAACATTCGACACGCGCAGTGTTGTAATTTGTACAATACATGTGGACTTTCAAGTGCCATTCTTTATCTAAGTCAAACATCGACATGAAACCAACGTGTATTCCTCAAATCACTTACCCTGCAGCCAACAAAATGATTTTCAGTCTTTTTTGGCCATAATCAGGTGACCACGGGACAATTTACTGAAACAGCCCCCGAGAATCCGATGATACGGAGTGATAGTTGATTTTTTTTACCACCAGTTTGGTATTCATCCACTTGGCGACGCTAGTATATGAGCAATTATTTGTTAGGTGAGATATCTCGATGAAATTAGATTTAGAAAGTTGTTAAAGTGGTAATACTCAATATGGAAGCAGTTGTGGAATTTATCAGCTGTGATGCGCCAAAGTATGAGAAATCACTTGTTGGGTTCGCTTTTGCGCAATTTGTGATCATAAGAGAGTTGTCATCTTCAACATGGAACAATTTTAATTAGGAATTCAACCGCTTAGTGGCACTAGTGTATGATGATTTATTTTTTAGGTGAGATATCTCACACACTATGAGATTTAGAATGCTGCCGTCTTCTTCAAAATTGTTTTGATAGTAAAGGCAAATATGAGACGGATTTAATTCAATTAGGAATTCAACCACTTGCGGCCCTAGTGTATGAGAAATTATTTGGAATTTGGAATTCAACTGTTGACAGCACTAGTATATGAAGAATTACTGTTATTGCAATTCATGAGATTTACAAATATATCGTCTACAAAATTTTTGATCTTGGAAGAAAATTCAGTTACTATATAAGGAATCACTTGTTAGATAAGATATTTCGCAATATTTTTACGTTTTCTACAAATTTGTTTTGAAAGCAAAATTCAGAAGGCTTTGCTTATTTCAAATATTGGGATATTTTTCCCAACAGTAGATATCTCCCAAGGACACAAGCGTCCAATTTTGTGAAAGTTTGATACTGCACTGTACAGAATGATGATATGATTTCCGACTGGTTCACACATAATAATTAGATTAATCTGCAGACGAAAACTGAACTAACTCTGACCTTCTACTGTCTGGCAGACCCTTTACACAGGGCGACCCAAACCTTAAAATTGCCTAGCATCCAAAGTATTTGGGTAGTACCTTATGGAATGTGGAGTGACTTTTGCTTGGACAAGCATATACAAATCATCGATCTGTAAATCTAGCCTATTGATTAGGCAAGCATTTCATCGATACAGTCGATAATCAAATTTAAGCATTGACACGTTTCGCAATTGGAGAATGAACTAGTCAAATAATATTTTATATGAACTCGTCAAGTGAACTTTGAAGCATTACTAATATTTAATACAATCATTTTCATTAGAAGAACTTCATATAAAACTCCTAATACTTCACATATTTCAACACAGGGGGGGTCCCGTAGCGTAGTTGGCTACACGTTCGCCTCACAAGCGGATGGTCATGGGTTCGATTCCCAACTCCTCCAACAAACCCTCGTCAGTCGCCAGATCCGCAGCCCATACGGTGGCGTTTGGGAGACGCGCCTTACCGTCACGACTGCCTGATGACGACTGACAACTTGTTCTTCTCGGAGGCATTCCTCCAACGTTACCCGGATAAATGGAAACCGAACAATGTAACGTTCATTGGACACACGACATGGATAAACGGACACAATGGACTCACGATGAGATGGACTGGCAACGACAACAATAATGAATAATGGAAATCTAAAAATAGATTCTGTGTGGATTCTGTACAGCAGAATGCCACAGTAGATCTCGGCACAGTATCGGTTAAGAAACACAGAGTGCCTACCAAATAAAGAAAGGAATAAAAAAAAATATTTCAACACACTCAACCCACCAGGAACACTAGCTACACAAAATGGCTGAATTTCAGATTAGTCTTCAAGATAAAAACAGTCATCTTTTGCAAACATTCTTAGAATTAAATTTTCTACAACTCTGTAGACCAGTATGACCCCCTAATTTGAAAGATTTAAAAAATACATTTTACCAAATTTGTCACAAAAGGGCCACCCTAATGATAACTTACACCAAAAATAGACCTTTTCTTGTAGATAATTTCGTCTGATGACGTAAAAACTTTAGCGCTGATGGTTTTCGAGTTATCGAATTATGTCGAGAAATTTGACAAATCCGACCATTGTGCGCCCACCGACATTTTTCGGACCGGCGCTTACCTCTATTGCCGTTCTACGCATAATTGTCCCATGTACATAGGAAATCTCAGCAAACAAGGGACAAATATGCGTATGACGGCAGTCTAGGACAATTGTGATTTAAATATTTGCTCAGAAACACAGGATACCACTTGTTGTAAGAACGCTGCCTACTAGAACAACAGCGTGCATGCGACAATGGGTGGAACCGGTTTCACGGAAACGGCCATATCTCAGGTTTTTGTTGTCCGATCTGGGACATCAATATATCAGTTAACTCAGAAAGAGCTCTAGTTTATGTAAGAAATATAAAAAGATTCAACATTTCACCCAAGCAAAAAATACAAGCGCTAAAAAAATAGCATTTTTGACATGATCTCAAATATTCCGGATTATCTCCGGTGTCCAGCGGAATTTTGCAGTCGAACACTGTAAGAATCAAAGAAATCGATTGATTTTTCACAGAGTTATGGTCATTTGAATTTCGATAAAATTTTGCCTGTCCGGATCATTGTGTCCAACGCCTGTATATTACACTGGCCCAGGAAACGAAAAGTTACTTACGATACTGGATAATATGCGCCACCCAGAAATTATATTAAAAATACTCCAATATATTTCACTGAAATTGTCACACTCTTCTGTTTTAGTAGATTAGTTAGTCCTATTCTTCACGTTAGTCAATTTCTCAGAAAGATGTCAATAAGTAAGATTTTTTTTGCATCTATAGAAAAAACCATTGCGGAAATGAACCCTGAAATCACATAAAATGGGCTAAAAGGAATTTATTTTGCGATAAAATTTGGTTCATAATCTAATACGCATTGAGTGAGGAAAATATCAAATCAGATGATACGAGATACATTTTGTGGGCCTCAAAATATGCCCTTGAAATGCAACTGAGGAAATGGAAAAAATGTGATTGATGAAATCTGAGAACAGCAAGACAATCTAAAAAGTTTATGTCACCCAACAAAACTGTTACTCAAAAACATCTTAGCATATTAAAACGGGGACTGCCACAATAGGTCAATCAATTGCTCGCAGTGGAAAATGTAGGTACCCAACAGGGAAAAAATCGGCGGACCATAGGTCGTTGCGCCAAAAAATGTTTGTACTACTTGTACATGGCCGAGATTCTGCTAATACGCATCAAACGCCAATAAAAAAATAGCAAATTTTTCGCCTACGTTTTCATGCAAGAAATTCAATTCATCACAAATCATATCGGGTATTCGTTAACCCCTCAAATGAAGATATCCTACAACAAATGTTCGCATGTACGTATTGATTTTAAATGAATTCGGTTTCCGTTTTTAACCTAACATCTAAAGTCATTAAAATAACCGCTTGATGCGGTTTGGCAGAATTCCAACCATATGTTTCGTTCACCAAATCCACGCGACGGCTTCGAAATTGTTGGCACAAGGTGCTAGCGAAATCAAAGTAAAACGACGAGAGCTAAGATTTGGAAAGTTGCTTGTTTTGTAAAAAAAAATTAATCGTCTTAACACCTTCATTTAATCTGTAAAATGTGAAATTGGGAAACAATTAAAGTCCAATTAAAGTCAACTGAATTAATCAATAATAATTCAATGCTTATCATTATAATTATTCATATGCTTATTGAAACTTAACATAAGCATTCAAACATCATTTAAATCACACTAAACCTTTAACAGCTTAGGCGCATCGCACGGGTGTGTATAATGCGTAAGCATGCTGTTGTCCATTTTGACTTCGACTTTGCGAATAACAATCGCAAACGCCGTCGCTATGAAGCACACGAATGAACAGCGGAAAGAAGATCCGAACAACCATCGAGTGGCAAGTATTTGAGTTCATTCCTTTTGATGTTTTTGTTCACTCGCTGGTCTAATCATTCGCCGATTCGAATACCATTCGCAGCGAGTCGTTGGAAAAACGAATGGGGTCGAATAATGAATCGCGAAGAGGCAACGATTACCACTCGCGAAGAAGAGCCACAGCAACCCTGATCTCAAAACCCTATCTTTTTTCGAACGTAATTTTTTTAGGGAAAACGGTCCATTATATTAGCTATCTACCATAAAAATTTGGTGATGGTAAACTAATAAACAAAAAAGTTATGACATTTCAAACATTTCACAATTTTCACATTTGAGCGATTCCAAGCAACAGCATCAAAATTTAAGAAAATTTTTAATTCATGATTTTCTATTGAGTTGAAACTTTGCACAGTTTTTCAATTTCATCTAAATCGTCATTTTTCGATATCAAATCTTCATATTGAGTCACGACTAACTTTTCAAAAGGGTGTATGTGAAAATGGTTCAAAAATATTTAAAAAGCTGCACAGCAAAAACGGAATGTTCGATTGTTATGATTTTTTCAGCAAAGTTAGACAACTAAATGGTGATTCTTAAGAAAATGTGCACAGTAAAAAAAAATTTTTTTTGCCTTTAAAAATATCATTTTTGTCACAAAAACTCAAATATCTCAAAACCCTATCTTTTTTCGAACGTAATTTTTTTAGGGAAAACGGTCCATTATATTAGCTATCTACCATAAAAATTTGGTGATGGTAAACTAATAAACAAAAAAGTTATGACATTTCAAACATTTCACAATTTTCACATTTGAGCGATTCCAAGCAACAGCATCAAAATTTAAGAAAATTTTTAATTCATGATTTTCTATTGAGTTGAAACTTTGCACAGTTTTTCAATTTCATCTAAATCGTCATTTTTCGATATCAAATCTTCATATTGAGTCACGACTAACTTTTCAAAAGGGTGTATGTGAAAATGGTTCAAAAATATTTAAAAAGCTGCACAGCAAAAACGGAATGTTCGATTGTTATGATTTTTTCAGCAAAGTTAGACAACTAAATGGTGATTCTTAAGAAAATGTGAACAGTAAAAAAAAATTTTTTTTTGCCTTTAAAAATATCATTTTTGTCACAAAAACTCAAATATCTCAAAACCCTATCTTTTTTCGAACGTAATTTTTGTAGGGAAAACGGTCCATTATATTAGCTATCGACCATAAAAATTTGGTGATGGTAAACTAATAAACAAAAAGTTATGACATTTCAAACATTTCACAATTTTCACATATAGTAAACAAAAAAAATTTCCGTGTATTTTTTTTCAAGAATCGCAGATTTGATGCTGATTTTCTTGTTCAGGGCCTTGCGTGAGTTAAACAAGTTGTTTGTATGATATTCCATATTTATGTATTCATCGATATTATGTATATTATATGTATAAATAAATAAAAATGAATTAATATTATCCTAAGTATTAAATTAAATGTGGCAGTTACACAATGTTGTTATAGAAACACTAAGAGTTTTGGGTTTGAATTTTGGTATGGGTTATGATATCATGAAAACAGTTTATTAATACTTATTTTTTATTTATTTTTATTCAATTTTTTTAAAATATCGAACACTTTTGAATTATTATCAGCACAGTTTGAGTATAGTTTTGCTTCAATTTTATTTTCCGACAATGGAATGAAACAGTGAAATTGGTTCCTTGGATCGTTTTCGCGTTATTAAATTGCTCGCTGAGCTCTGAAGCCTTTATTTCGTACTCTTCAGTAGTAGTAAAACAAAATGATCATTTGGTTAAATCTTTTTCTTTTCTACGATTTGCCCAATCAACAAGTTCTTTCGCAGTTTTACTTGGATGCTCACGTTCTTTGGCTCAACTTGCTCTTGTGGCCGTGCGCTTTGTTGTAACTCCAATAGCATCACAAGGACCTTTGCCATGTGATGTAGCAATTCGGCATCAATTCCGTACATGGATTTAAATTGACATAGGCTCGAAAAATTCTTACGATTTTGGGACTGCGACGCTTCTCCAGCAGACATGAAATATATCTTTGTGACTTCTTTATGCTTATCAACGCGTAAAAAGTTAATCATTTTTCAATGAACAAGTTTACGGATACTGAATCGTGTCTTAAATCTTCGGAAATTATAATAAAACTTAAGTGTTCAATTTGCGTACTTCCATTAAAATAAATAACGAATGGATGAATTGTAGCTTGTTGTACGTTCCAGTGATGGGACTGCACTTCATCTTGCAATACAAAGCTGTAATTTTCAGAAAATCACAAATGACTAAAAATTCACCATTTTGTAATGTATTTTTCGTATTTTTAAAAAGCTGGATTGTTCTGTTTTAATGAAATCGTGAGGATTAAACTTTCTAATTTCAAGCAAAAATATGACACAAACTCATCTACAGGTTTTACAATAGTTTCTATGTCACACCTATCCGTGGTCACCCATTGCTCAAATGATAACTGATCAATATATTTTCTTCAAACTCAGCGAATAAAGTATTTTCCAATGATGAAGAATCTGGACAATCCGAACAAGATCGTAGATAGCAATTTGATGTTGTATTTTCACACAAAAGACTACCAGTTAACATTTTAATATCCTTTGTTAAATTGATTCTTTTCAAACTATGTAAAATAAGATTAATATTCTCATGGGTTGTGCACACACACATTATGTGTTCCTGAATTGGAAAGAAGCTTACATTGCCTTGGCCGAAGGCTTGCAAATGAGGAAAAACCTATTTTAATATTATCGTGAATTTCCTTGAAGCGTGTGTACGCTTCTTTCAAAGTCGTCATCATTAATCGTTTTTGGATTGCTTGACGCTTTCCATCTTTTTACTGATACATAATCTTTTGACCAGGCATAGCTCGACTTACTTCATCATCTTCAAAATATTGAACTACTATTTCTTTTGTCTCATCTGTTAATGCAGTACTAGACCTAGTATTTTTGGTTGAAAGACAGTTATTCTTCAATTGTTTTGCCTCTTTTACTGTATTTCTATTGGTTTTGAACTCATCAATGGAATCCTGAATAGACCACGAACTTGGCAGCATCGACAAAATCAATAATTTTTCTTTCCTTGTCGTGGCTGCATTCGAGAACCTTTCCTTCATATTTATAATTACCTCATCGTAGTCTGTATTTTCCACATCATCAGGTCCTAATTTGAAGAGGTTTCTTCGTACAGCTTCGTTTATTTCACGGTATTTTTCTCCGGGTAATAAACGTAGTCCATCTTACTCCATTTAATCGGAGTCACTTTTATCCCAGCTATGCCCTCGTTAAAGCGTTCGATGTTGACCTTTTGGATACACTCATCTTCCGATTGATTTGTTGAAACAGATTTCGCTGATGGTACGGTGGCAAGGCTCTCAGCACTTAATACTTCTGGTAATTCCTCAGTTGTTGTCGATACATCTGGCAATTCCTCAGTTGCTGTCGTTTTCGAACTTCCTGCGCTCTGCTCAACCGATGATATACAGATTGCTCTTTTGTCAACGTTTAGACGGCAGGACGTACACATGCGTAAATTTGTATTCAATGTGGACATTGGAGCATAACCAGTCGCTTTCAGTTTATCTATGGTGCTTTCGGTGAGATTTCGTAACTCTTTTGAACACTTTTTTCCATCAAACGGCCTACAACAGTTGAGAAAGCGGCTACTCATGTTGTTCGTAATATTTCAATAAACAAAATCACTTTTAAGTTTTTACTGACTAGTTTGGTGTCATTTGCTTGACTGAAGAAAAAAATTACTATAAGATCTTTAACAACCTTAGTAGTAGTAATTTTTTGCTTTTCGTGAGCATTGTCATGGTATGTACCTATCATGCATTTCTTGTTGTTGAAGATACCCGTTTCCTCCCGATCATAAAGTCTATTCTCTAAGAGGTATATTTTTTGCAGGTAAACTATAGACGTACACGTGTATATAAATCTTTGATTTTGCAGCTTTTGTCTTAAAAATAACATTTCTGATATGTTTCTATCAACGTTATTACCAACAGGTTTCAACACTATTAAAAGAATTTTTCGCCAGTCACGTGCAATGAAAATTATGACACTATCAATACTTTTGATCACAACACTGGATCGTGTCTAAGTTTCTTATAGATGCTATGAATAATTAAATCAAAATATCATGAAAACAACTTGTTTAAATCACGTCCCTTAACAATAAAATCTGCATCAAACTGCAATTCTCGAAATAACTTACACAGAAAAAAAATTTTTTTTACTAAGTAGATTATATGATGCTTTAATCCACTGTCATTCTCTCTACAAGTACCTAAGGATGTAAGGATCGACCAAATACTTTAAAAGCCCATCATCAAATGAAAGTTCACAAAATGTTTTTGAAACATTCCCTACAGAATCTTGTTTAGGGATGATGCCGATGCTGTGGAGTGTTGTCAAAGGTCCACAAAGATAGTATTCGGAGTTTTATTTCAACAAGCCTTTGAATATCTAGGTTTTTGGTTGTAGGTTAAACATTATTGATGATTATTTGTGGATTGTTTCTAAACTATGGCACATTTCAGCCATTTGATTCAGTTCAGACTGCTTAGACTAGATAATTTCCAAATAATTGGGCGCTGAATTTTCATCAAAAGGTAATATGATATATTGTTGGTTACTAATCAGCAATTTAAATTTATCACGATAGATCGCATTTCTTCCAATATCATAAGCACATCAATATCATTTTATTAAGAATCTCGCGATGGATGATTAAGTATTTGAACGCTAGATGAGGAAACTGCAAAAAAAAATCAAAAACGACTCTGACACAAAACCACTCAATCTATTTGTAAATCTGGCCTCAACAGTGATCATTTGAACAACATGGGTTTGGAACCTGTATTATTGCTTAGAGATTAATAGAAACAAACTCGATTACCATGGGTACATGGAATGGGCCCGGAGTAAACTTTTAATCTAGAGACTGTCAACGGTCACACAAAAAAAGCTTTAAAGCTTGATAGTGAAAGTGGTTGTCGACTGTAACTGCCTCGGAGTATTGTTTTGTTTATCGGCTATGCAGTCTGATTACCAGCTAAAACGCTATATTAATTCTGATCCGAAGTTTCGGTACTTTTATTGATCCTATTTCAATGGATTAAAATGGTTCAGCGTTTCATTGTCATAAGTGTTTAGCATATTGCTCGAAACAAAAAAAAATCACTATAAATTTTCAACATTGGGTTTTGTGATTTTTTCCCTGACCTCAATCGAAATTCCCTGACTTTCCCTGACATTCCAGGTCCAAATTGGAATTCCCTGACTTTCCCTGACTTTCCAGGTTTTTCCAGGTAGTCGACACCCTGTAAAACTAAATCCGCACAAAGTCCTAAAATCGTTATGTATGCGCCGAATCCGCGAAAATCGCGAAATCCGCTTAGTCGTAACAACCCTGAAATTGTACTTGGGTGCCAAATCCAATATTCTAGAGATAAAATTTTATGCGTGATTTTCATAAATAGCGTTAAAACTAACAGTGGATAATTTTTCTGACTTAACCGCGAAGTGGACGAAGGACTTCACTTGACCATGCCTTTAAAGGTTCATAAGATGTTCAAATCTTTCACATAATCTTATTTGGATAAAAAACCACCTATAACAGCTCAAACATTAATAAACTATCAATCGATTTTTCATCAAATGTTTTTTTGGCATTGATAAAAAAATATGTGGAAAAACATTGTTTGATACTGACCGCACACAAAGCGAACGTGACTGAATGATCATCCCATGTTATGAACTCTAAATCTTATCACCCGACATTATACCATCACTAGAAATTCGCGGTTATTTGAAAAGATCGTTTTCTTACTTTTTGCACTTAGCCGAAGCAAACAGCCTTTTTCAAGGCTCTAAGAGTTAAAAATAATGTTCTCCTTCAGTCGCTATCGCACGGATTAGAAGGCCCTTCAGTGGAAGGGCTGAGATACAGTCTACATCCCCTGCTGAGCCAACTTGTGGTTTATTTCAGGCAGTCCTTCAGTGGGAAGGTTGCCACTGTCGAGGCTAATATTTCGTGACCGGACAGATACTTCCTGAATTTTTTTTGATGATTTTGGTTCGAGGTAGATTTGATTTCTGTGTCGGTTTGATGAGAAGATTTTGCCAAGGAATGGTATGCAACGCCGATTATTTATCCAAAATAGTTGATGTGAGAAATTTGGACATATTATGTATCTTAAAGGCATGGTCAGGTCAAGTCCTACGTCCACTTATCGGTTATGTCACAGACATTACCCACTGTTCGTTTTCGCTTGAATTCAACTTTAATAGTTGATTTATAATTTGCACTGGTCTATATTTTACCCTATTATGGATGTACATATTATACTTCAATTTAATGGTTACTTAGGATGCATTTTAACACTAATCATCTTTCAATAAATTGATTTGATATTTAACTGTATTCAATAGTTTTTTGTTACAACATCTGTGACAAAATTTAGTTGTACGAGAAATAAATGTTGAAGGTGTCCACTATTTGTATCGTGTGGTTTTCTTCCAATGAATAAAAAATATTTATTTCACATAAAAACAAAAAAAAAATGAATATTTATATGAAAACCAAACCGATTAATTGACCCCTGCACATCTACTCCACTTAAAGCTACATTGAACTTAACAAACTAAACAAACAATTACCCCACTATTTGAAATATTCATGTGTTACCATTTGAAGTCACGTATCCGAGGAAAGCCGACCTGGCGACGACGTGATGTTCCCATTTAGCATGTGCGTCGAAATACAATAATTAACACCTCCTCTTCTGCCCTGTTTAGCAATTTACCAATCCCAATTGCACACAGCAGCATCCAATTGCCCAGCGTCCAGTTCACGTTCGACACTTTCGGATCCGTGCCTAACTTACCGTGAGCTACACTCGCCGGATCGTGCACTATATTTAATAATAGTGTGCCGATATCCGAGTCGGTACAGGCAGGGTGCGTTCCTCCAGAGCCGTTGACCCATTTCGTATGGCTTACGAAACCCCAGCTAAATATATTTACGCGCGCCCGCCTTGCTGGTGCAGCTCCATGTACGTAGTAAGCGAGGTATCATTTGCATGTTACAGATGGACCGATTTTGTATAGTGTGCCCAAAGCAGCGGCGAACAAAGTCGAGAGACTAGGTCACGAAATGGGTATTACTAAATAAATCGCGCCGTCGTCAGGAGGCCAGGCTGCCGGGTGGCGGCGTCTGCCTGCGAGGCACACTGGAACACAATTGTTTTTAATATTTTTGGAACTATGGTGCTTCATTCTAAATATTCACTG
>NW_026942826.1:0-45693 GCF_024139115.2 Armigeres subalbatus | reverse complement strand
GCACATAACATATGTGTAACTTGGGTAGCAAAAGTTGTACCCACCCCCCTGGCGTCCTATACTATCACAAGGGGTTTGACAATAGCCACCATGTCCACGGACGGTAGCTCATTACCGTCCGTTGTTATTGTACGAAAATAAACATCATGTGTTTTGTTTACTATTTGTTTTGGTAAAATCTGGAAATTGTTTGCAAAATAATTTGCAAGATTTACATCTTTGACCATGGGAATTATGTTATTTGATGATAAAATATAATAAATTTACGAATTGGAGGAATCTACAGGTGAAATCAAGCGCTACACGAAATCATTTTTCGTAACTTGTTCTCCCGCTCGAATCAAACAAAAGATATTATTATTGTTTATACTGTGTTGAGCATCACAGTTGAAATGGTCCGGGGATGCAAATCGAACAACATTCATTAGTGAAATTGAAATGAAATAAATGGTGTGCTGAAAGATGTTTTAGGATTATATTTTCATGCCCATAATAGCTAGTATTATTTTTGAACAAATTGAAAAAGCGTAGCTAACAATATTTTGGATAAAATCCAGTTGCTTATAAAGGAACGATTCGGGAGAAGTACTTTTCAAAATGTATGCTGGACATATTCATGAAGATGTTCGCTACGCTGAGAAGCATCTCTTGCCATGGGGCTGGTTGTACCCTTATAATGTGTTATACGGAACATCGAAACGTCAAAAGATATGGTATAACAGTATTCAATTAGCAAGGGGTCGCATTATTTTTACTGTTTATCTGATTATTATTCACACCAAAGTTACCTAAATATTTTTTTAGATTACAACGTGGTGGAATATTGACTAAACTCGTCTTATGACAGGTAAAGACAATCCACAAAAAGGCTTAATTTTCTTATTGTTTTACAGTTTTGTAACCCAATTCTTCCATAATGATGGTTTAAAGTATAGATAGTAGAATCTATAGATGAGCGAAAGCATGGCTGAGTCGATTTTTTTGCCCGTGCACACGCGCCAGCCCTTAACGTTTCCATTGAAATCGTGACGTTTGCTCGTTTGGAGACACGTTTGACAGTTCGTTTGGAGACAGAGGATTTATCTTCGCTCATCTATATATTCCACTATCTATAGTTTAAAAGTGCTGATGTTGATGTAAATAATATCTCTGAATAATAGAAATTAAATGATAAGAAAATTATTTTGAGCTTTTTAGTGGAATGTCTTCACTTGTCCTAAGACGAGTTTATACTCTTCCATTGAATTCCACCACTTAATTGTATCTTGACAGATACGTATTTCGACCTCAACAGTAAGGCCGTCTTCAGTGTCTCGTACTTGACTCGACTAAGTCGAGTCAAGCAATGAGACACTGAAGACGGCCTTTACTGTTGAGGTCGAAATACGTATCTGTCAAGATACAATTAAGTGGTGGAATTCAATGGGATGGTATAAACTCGTCTTAGGACAAGAGAAATTAAATCGTATCCGCATAACTCGAAAACGGCTGGATGGTATTCCTTCACACTTACCTCATTTCACCGTATTCGGTAAATTTTACCGAAATCTCAACAGCAGAACTGTTCGGTAATTTATTTTACAGATTTTTTGTCATTTTTTCCATTGCTCCCCTGTCGTGATCACCGAGAACCTGTTATATTATTTACCGACCAGTTTTGTTGTTCAGTTTTCGGTAAAATTTTACCGAATTCGGCGATTTATTTTAAGTGTGATTCATTCCTTCAGCAGATTCGTTGTCGTTTCCGACGGGCTTATATGATATATCCTCATGCGAAAATAGTGAGATTCGTATGGAAATTTCACATGGGCAGGAGAAAGCAATTGATGGAATTTTAATTTGATGATTGATCTTTCCGTTTATTTATAGTTCTAGCAATTACTGCTAGAATATCAAGATGGAGATATAGGATAGAAAAGGAAACGACATGGCGTATGAGGCAAAAGCGGTAATAATATGATTACCAAGCCAGAAGACACAGAAGAAGATGAAAAGGCGCACATAGTAAAAAAAAAACTCTCTGTTATTGAGCTAAAACCTTTCTTTCTGCATAACCATGTGAAAAATGTCAAATAAAAGAATCGAACTTCGTTGCCTCAAATAGTTAACATAGACCATTAGGTCATTGAATATAAAAATGATAACAGTCAAACCACAGAGAAACAGACGTCTCACTCAACATATTTTCCATCGTACACCTTTTTAACGGTTTATTTTGTTTTTTTGCAGGTGGTCGATCGGACACCGATGGCGCTTTTATCGAATTTGCTTGTGTATGACGTTTGCACACTACCGCCATCTGGTTGCCGCTTGGCCACTCACCGGGATTTTAGCATTGGGCAACAAAGTTTTCGTGACGATGATTTTGATTGCATTTTGTTCTAAGTGAGACGTCTGTTTCTCTGTTGTCAAACCTCCTTGAGTCGATGTTCTATGACTCGATGTCGGATCATGGAAGCAAATTATGCCATATGAAAACAATATTTTCTGGGTTACTGTGATGGTCCCTCCAAAGAGCTTTCCAAGGATTTTCTATTCCACATCTCGATATTTATTTCCATGAATCGACTGTTCCTTTCAATATCTACTCATGAAGGTTAGTTACAATCATTATAAAATTATATGATTATTATAAAATTGATTATTAACATAATTATACGATTAATCTTTTGAAACTCTGTAATTAACTATGAAATATTTTGAACATAAAACTTCGAGTTATCATACTACAGTACAACCAAACTTTTGAATGAAGTATCACAATATCAGTGTTTTGCTGTTTGAACAATAAATGTAATAAATGTTTCCCCTTATCGGTACAAATTTGGAAACGTTATTACCAGAATATTATCAAGCATATTAAGTAAATTGGTGTTGAAACAGCTTTTCAATGAATCAGATACAGTGGTTGGTTTCCTACCCGCTACTGCCGTATCCAGGCGCTAACATATATGTGAAAATAGCCGGCAAGAGTTAACCACCAGAAATTTTTATGGCGAAAGACATCTAAAGCGGGTTTTCTCAACAGTATGAACTTTTCACGGAAATCTATTTGGTACCAGTTATGTAGGAAGGTGTCCGCTACTACGCCTACCAAATATTTTTTCGATTAAGATGCTTATTTTTGAGATATTAAACATTAGATGCCTTTCGCCATACTGATTTTCAAAAGTTAACTCCCAGCGTGCCGCTGTAAGCACGCTCAAAGCAGGTGATTCATTCTCAAAAAGATCAGAAACATCGTTAATATAGTTCATTGTTATTCCAAACTAAAAACGTCTCGCGACGCCTTCCCGCGAGTTTGGTTTGGTATACTTGGTTCATGATCTAGGTTAGAGGACATATATTCAACATTGCAGCACAGAGAAACAGACGTCACACTTAGAACAAAATGCAATCAAAATCATCGTCACGAAAACATTGTCCCCCAATGCTAAAATCCCGGTGAGTGGCCAAGCGGCAACCAGATGGCGGTAGTGTGCAAACGTCAAACACAAGCAAAATCGATGAAAGCGCCATCGGTGGCCGATTGACCACCTACAAAAAGTTAAATAAACCGTTAAAAGGGTTACGATGGAACCTATGTTGAGTGAGACGTCTGTTTCTCTGTGATTGCAGTCTATACGGTATAAAAGTATTAACAAGAATGACATCTAGTCAATAATAAAACTTTAGTTTTGAAAACTGTTTGTTTTTTTTCTCATTTCATTTTGCAACTCATTTTTGCAATTTGTGAACCAACATTGGTGTACCCCTCGCCATCCTTTTGAAAAAGCCAAAAACTGCATATTTAGGGTCTGTCTCATTTGGAGAATTAAACTTAAAAGTGACAGTTCAAAAATTAAATAATTACCCCGTTATAAGAATGGCTGGTGCTACCCAGCAATTCCAATAGGACATCGATGGAAAATGATTCGATATCTGTCAAAAGTAATCTTGCTCTGCGAGCAGGGTTATTCGATAATTATTGAAATGTCACTTTTAAGTTTAATTTCAGTTTAATTATCCAATTGAGACAGACCCTTAAAGATTAGTTTTAAATGTAGAACAGTTTTAAACGACATCTTAATTAACACTTTTTGAAAAAACTTCAATTTTCTTCAATTCATACGCAAACTTATTGAACCGGTTTTAGGATCATTTCATTTTCGATACTAGTGATCGATAGAAAAAAAATTGTTATAAAATCGCCTGAAAATAGCTGTTTTAGATAAAGAAAATGTGGATATTGATTTTATATCTTGTCCAATGTTGTGAGAAGCGCAGAAGAGATTTGTTTTCGGATATTATCTCCCATTTCTCGATAATGTTTAAAATATATGCATGCTAAAACTGAATTTCTCCACACATCGGTTGTCTATCCTGACCTTTGTACTCTTTGAAACAAAGTGTTCTAATTTTCTGATCATATGGTATTTGTTTACATTTGAGAATGACAGAACGATGTTCGATGCTCGTTATAACAGTTTTGGCCCACCGAAAGGGTCCACTTTTGATTTTGTTTTGTTCGAAGATCCACTTATGTTATGTGATAAGAGCCAATCTGGCGGCACTTTTACTTTGAATCAATTTATACAAGAACGAAAATGAACTCGTTATTTTTTGAAGCATACTAAAATGTCCGCAAGCGTTTTTGTATATAGGATTCATTTATCAGGAAGAAAAGGGTCATTCTGCAGTTTCGAATTGTTTGTTTCTACTGAGCACTCATTTTCGTTTAACCTCAACATTTATGGGTATGTTTGTTATGATTGATAAAGAGATTTTTATCTGGATAAGCCCCTGCTTTCTCTAGAATGCCTTTTGAATCACCCTATTTACCACATTTCAGTTTTTCTGTTTACATTCCCTGTTCGTTCTGTTGATGTTTATGTAATCGCGCAGTCACACATCGAAACAGATCAGGCGCCGTCAGGCGCCCATACTCGGATTCTGCATAACTTATCGTTTTTCTGTCATTTTGTAAATCTTACACTGATGTACATTGGTGTATGTGAGAACTTTTTGTTTTTAATCGTTCGTGCAGCAATTTGAATTTCCGAATTGTTGTTTACATTTAAAAATCGTAACTTTAAAAAAAAACGTTGCACCGCAGTCCAGCGAAATTTTTGAACGACGGTTTTTTTTGTGATATTTCGTAGTGTCTAAATTCAGCAGGTATTTCGCAGGTGCCTGGTGTGTATAACCCGGTCAGAAAGCACAAAAACTTACAAATCTGCTACGGAACATGGGAAAGGTTAGTAATACAGCACCACCCTGTAAAAATACCTACGACCAAAAAACCAAAATAGTTCCGGTTAAGATGTTGGTCTCAGCAAATTCCAGCACTTACAGTTCGAAATCCGTCTCACCCAGGAGAGGAGCAGCGAGAGATTTCATAAATAAACGGTTCCCCGCGTGTGATTAAGAAAAGAAAATAGGTAATATGAAAGTCAAATCAGTTCAGGATTGGAATCGCTTCCGTCACAAATTGTTTTAAAAAATGAAGAACGATTCAGGAGCCCAGGAGAGGAGCAGCGAGAGATTTCATAAATAAACGGTTCCCCGCGTGTGATTAAGAAAAGAAAATAGGTAATATGAAAGTCAAATCAGTTCAGGATTGGAATCGCTTCCGTGACAAATTGTTTTAAAAAATGAAGAACGATTCAATACGGCAGATACCGAACGGCAGCAGCTGCGAGAATTAGTAAGATTTCTGCAGGAAAAATCCTTTGCTTAGCAGCAAAACGGAATTCTACGAGAAGATAATGACTTCGAGCCAAAATTGAAACGACGGATGTTTGCAACACAATCATGGATCTGCGGGGGATTATTTGGGTGTTTTGCCGAGTATGGCCACCATTAGCAACCGTGGCAGACCGATTGGAGTGTGCCTGGAAGTATCTGAACGAGCAGACACTGTAGATCGTCGCCACCGATGGAAGCAATAAGCGTATGGAGTTAACTCGAGAACAACGCAGGAGGTCAGTGGAAATTTCATTCAATTATTGTAGATTTAAATACCCAACCTGAGTTTTATTCTTAGGACTATTTTCAAAAATTGATGAAAGCGCATAAAACTGTGTAAGACACTAGGTCGAGGTCACCAACCTCGCTCGCATCCACATGTGCACCTGGGTACCGGTCAGTGGAAAATTCATTCAATTGTAGATTTAAATACCCAACCTGAGTTTTATTCTTAGGACTATTTTCAAAAATTGATGTAAGCGCATAAAACTGTATAAGACACTAGGTCGAGGTCACCAACCTCGCTCGCATCCACATGTGCACCTGGGTACCGGTCAGTGGAAAATGCATTCAATTGTAGATTTAAATACCCAACCTGAGTTTTATTCTTAGGACTATTTTCAAAAATTGATGTAAGCGCATAAAACTGTATAAGACACTAGGTCGAGGTCACCAACCTCGCTCGCATCCACATATGCACCTGGGTACCGGTCAGTGGAAAATGCATTCAATTGTAGATTTAAATACCCAACCTGAGTTTTATTCTTAGGACTATTTTCAAAAATTGATGTAAGCGCATAAAACTGTATAAGACACTAGGTCGAGGTCACCAACCTCGCTCGCATCCACATATGCACCTGGGTACCGGTCAGTGGAAAATTCATTCAATTGTAGATTTAAATACCCAACCTGAGTTTTATTCTTAGGACTATTTTCAAAAATTGATGTAAGCGCATAAAACTGTATAAGACACTAGGTCGAGGTCACCAACCTCGCTCGCATCCACATGTGCACCTGGGTACTGGTCAGTGGAAAATTCATTCAATTGTAGATTTAAATACCCAACCTGAGTTTTATTCTTAGGACTATTTTCAAAAATTGATGTAAGCGCATAAAACTGTATAAGACACTAGGTCGAGGTCACCAACCTCGCTCGCATCCACATATGCACCTGGGTACCGGTCAGTGGAAAATTCATTCAATTGTAGATTTAAATACCCAACCTGAGTTTTATTCTTAGGACTATTTTCAAAAATTGATGTAAGCGCATAAAACTGTATAAGACACTAGGTCGAGGTCACCAACCTCGCTCGCATCCACATATGCACCTGGGTACCGGTCAGTGGAAAATGCATTCAATTGTAGATTTAAATACCCAACCTGAGTTTTATTCTTAGGACTATTTTCAAAAATTGATGTAAGCGCATAAAACTGTGTAAGACACTAGGTCGAGGTCACCAACCTCGCTCGCATCCACATATGCACCTGGGTACCGGTCAGTGGAAAATGCATTCAATTGTAGATTTAAATACCCAACCTGAGTTTTATTCTTAGGACTATTTTCAAAAATTGATGTAAGCGCATAAAACTGTATAAGACACTAGGTCGAGGTCACCAACCTCGCTCGCATCCACATGTGCACCTGGGTACTGGTCAGTGGAAAATTCATTCAATTGTAGATTTAAATACCCAACCTGAGTTTTATTCTTAGGACTATTTTCAAAAATTGATGTAAGCGCATAAAACTGTGTAAGACACTAGGTCGAGGTCACCAACCTCGCTCGCATCCACATGTGCACCTGGGTACTGGTCAGTGGAAAATTCATTCAATTGTAGATTTAAATACCCAACCTGAGTTTTATTCTTGGGACTATTTTCAAAAATTGATGTAAGCGCATAAAACTGTGTAAGACACTCAGGTCGAGGTCACCAACCTCGCTCGCATCCACATGTGCACCTGGGTACCGGTCAGTGGAAAATGCATTCAATTGTAGATTTAAATACCCAACCTGAGTTTTATTCTTAGGACTATTTTCAAAAATTGATGTAAGCGCATAAAACTGTATAAGACACTAGGTCGAGGTCACCAACCTCGCTCGCATCCACATATGCACCTGGGTACCGGTCAGTGGAAAATTCATTCAATTGTAGATTTAAATACCCAACCTGAGTGTTATGCTTGGGACTAGTTTCAAAAACTGAGGTAAGCGCATAAAACTGTGTAAGACACTAGGTCGAGGTCACCAACCTCGCTCGCATCCACATATGCACCTGGGTAATGGTCAGTGGAAAATTTCATCAATTGTAGATTCAAATACCCAACCTGAGTTTTATTCTTAGGACTATTTTCAAAAATTGATGTAAGCGCATAAAACTGTGTAAGACACTAGGTCGAGGTCACCAACCTCGCTCGCATCCACATATGCACCTGGGTACCGGTCAGTGGAAAATGCATTCAATTGTAGATTTAAATACCCAACCTGAGTTTTATTCTTAGGACTATTTTCAAAAATTGATGTAAGCGCATAAAACTGTGTAAGACACTAGGTCGAGGTCACCAACCTCGCTCGCATCCACATATGCACCTGGGTACCGGTCAGTGGAAAATGCATTCAATTGTAGATTTAAATACCCAACCTGAGTTTTATTCTTAGGACTATTTTCAAAAATTGATGTAAGCGCATAAAACTGTGTAAGACACTAGGTCGAGGTCACCAACCTCGCTCGCATCCACATATGCACCTGGGTACTGGTCAGTGGAAAATTTCTTCAATTGTAGATTCAAATACCCAACCTGAGTTTTATTCTGAGGACTATTTTCAAAAATTGATGTAAGCGCATAAAACTGTGTAAGACACTAGGTCGAGGTCACCAACCTCGCTCGCATCCACATATGCACCTGGGTACCGGTCAGTGGAAAATTCATTCAATTGTAGATTTAAATTCCCAACCTGACATGTGTTCTTAGGACTATTTTCAAAAATTGATGTAAGCGCATAAAACTGTATAAGACACTAGGTCGAGGTCACCAACCTCGCTCGCATCCACATGTGCACCTGGGTACCGGTCAGTGGAAAATTCATTCAATTGTAGATTTAAATACCCAACCTGCGCATAAAACTGTATAAGACACTAGGTCGAGGTCACCAACCTCGCTCGCATCCACATATGCACCTGGGTACCGGTCAGTGGAAAATTCATTCAATTGTAGATTTAAATACCCAACCTGAGTTTTATTCTTAGGACTATAAGCGCATAAAACTGTATAAGACACTAGGTCGAGGTCACCAACCTCGCTCGCATCCACATGTGCACCTGGGTACTGGTCAGTGGAAAATTCATTCAATTGTAGATTTAAATACCCAACCTGAGTTTTATTCTTAGGACTATTTTCAAAAATTGATGTAAGCGCATAAAACTGTGTAAGACACTAGGTCGAGGTCACCAACCTCGCTCGCATCCACATGTGCACCTGGGTACCGGTCAGTGGAAAATGCATTCAATTGTAGATTTAAATACCCAACCTGAGTTTTATTCTTAGGACTATTTTCAAAAATTGATGTAAGCGCATAAAACTGTATAAGACACTAGGTCGAGGTCACCAACCTCGCTCGCATCCACATATGCACCTGGGTACCGGTCAGTGGAAAATTCATTCAATTGTAGATTTAAATACCCAACCTGAGTTTTATTCTTAGGACTATTTTCAAAAATTGATGTAAGCGCATAAAACTGTATAAGACACTAGGTCGAGGTCACCAACCTCGCTCGCATCCACATGTGCACCTGGGTACCGGTCAGTGGAAAATGCATTCAATTGTAGATTTAAATACCCAACCTGAGTTTTATTCTTAGGACTATTTTCAAAAATTGATGTAAGCGCATAAAACTGTGTAAGACACTAGGTCGAGGTCACCAACCTCGCTCGCATCCACATATGCACCTGGGTACCGGTCAGTGGAAAATGCATTCAATTGTAGATTTAAATACCCAACCTGAGTTTTATTCTTAGGACTATTTTCAAAAATTGATGTAAGCGCATAAAACTGTATAAGACACTAGGTCGAGGTCACCAACCTCGCTCGCATCCACATGTGCACCTGGGTACTGGTCAGTGGAAAATTCATTCAATTGTAGATTTAAATACCCAACCTGAGTTTTATTCTTAGGACTATTTTCAAAAATTGATGTAAGCGCATAAAACTGTGTAAGACACTAGGTCGAGGTCACCAACCTCGCTCGCATCCACATGTGCACCTGGGTACTGGTTAGTGGAAAATTCATTCAATTGTAGATTTAAATACCCAACCTGAGTTTTATTCTTAGGACTATTTTCAAAAATTGATGTAAGCGCATAAAACTGTGTAAGACACTAGGTCGAGGTCACCAACCTCGCTCGCATCCACATGTGCACCTGGGTACTGGTCAGTGGAAAATTCATTCAATTGTAGATTTAAATACCCAACCTGAGTTTTATTCTTAGGACTATTTTCAAAAATTGATGTAAGCGCATAAAACTGTGTAAGACACTAGATCGAGGTCACCAACCTTGCTCGCATCCACATATGCACCTGGGTACCGGTCAGTGGAAAATGCATTCAATTGTAGATTTAAATACCCAACCTGAGTTTTATTCTTAGGACTATTTTCAAAAATTGATGTAAGCGCATAAAACTGTAAGACACTAGATCGAGGTCACCAACCTCGCTCGCATCCACATATGCACCTGGGTACCGGTCAGTGGAAAATGCATTCAATTGTAGATTTAAATACCCAACCTGAGTTTTATTCTTAGGACTATTTTCAAAAATTGATGTAAGCGCATAAAACTGTATAAGACACTAGGTCGAGGTCACCAACCTCGCTCGCATCCACATGTGCACCTGGGTACTGGTCAGTGGAAAATTCATTCAATTGTAGATTTAAATACCCAACCTGAGTTTTATTCTTAGGACTATTTTCAAAAATTGATGTAAGCGCATAAAACTGTGTAAGACACTAGGTCGAGGTCACCAACCTCGCTCGCATCCACATATGCACCTGGGTACCGGTCAGTGGAAAATGCATTCAATTGTAGATTTAAATACCCAACCTGAGTTTTATTCTTGGGACTATTTTCAAAATTGATGTAAGCGCATAAAACTGTGTAAGACACTAGATCGAGGTCACCAACCTCGCTCGCATCCACATATGCACCTGGGTACCGGTCAGTGGAAAATGCATTCAATTGTAGATTTAAATACCCAACCTGAGTTTTATTCTTAGGACTATTTTCAAAAATTGATGTAAGCGCATAAAACTGTGTAAGACACTAGGTCGAGGTCACCAACCTCGCTCGCATCCACATGTGCACCTGGGTGCTGGTCAGTGGAAATTCCTTTCAATTGTTGATTTGACTACCCAACCTGAGTTTTATTTTTAGGACTATTTTCAAAAATTGCTGTACGCGCATAAAACTGTGTAAGACACTAGGTCGAGGTCACCAACCTCGCTCGCATCCACATGTGCACCTGGGTACTGGTCAGTGGAAAATTCATTCAATTGTAGATTTAAATACCCAACCTGAGTTTTATTCTTAGGACTATTTTCAAAAATTGATGTAAGCGCATAAAACTGTGTAAGACACTAGGTCGAGGTCACCAACCTCGCTCGCATCCACATGTGCACCTGGGTACCGGTCAGTGGAAAATGCATTCAATTGTAGATTTAAATACCCAACCTGAGTTTTATTCTTAGGACTATTTTCAAAAATTGATGTAAGCGCATAAAACTGTATAAGACACTAGGTCGAGGTCACCAACCTCGCTCGCATCCACATATGCACCTGGGTACCGGTCAGTGGAAAATTCATTCAATTGTAGATTTAAATACCCAACCTGAGTTTTATTCTTAGGACTATTTTCAAAAATTGATGTAAGCGCATAAAACTGTATAAGACACTAGGTCGAGGTCACCAACCTCGCTCGCATCCACATATGCACCTGGGTACCGGTCAGTGGAAAATTCATTCAATTGTAGATTTAAATACCCAACCTGAGTTTTATTCTTAGGACTATTTTCAAAAATTGATGTAAGCGCATAAAACTGTGTAAGACACTAGGTCGAGGTCACCAACCTCGCTCGCATCCACATGTGCACCTGGGTACTGGTCAGTGGAAAATTCATTCAATTGTAGATTTAAATACCCAACCTGAGTTTTATTCTTAGGACTATTTTCAAAAATTGATGTAAGCGCATAAAACTGTGTAAGACACTAGGTCGAGGTCACCAACCTCGCTCGCATCCACATGTGCACCTGGGTACCGGTCAGTGGAAAATGCATTCAATTGTAGATTTAAATACCCAACCTGAGTTTTATTCTTAGGACTATTTTCAAAAATTGATGTAAGCGCATAAAACTGTATAAGACACTAGGTCGAGGTCACCAACCTCGCTCGCATCCACATATGCACCTGGGTACCGGTCAGTGGAAAATTCATTCAATTGTAGATTTAAATACCCAACCTGAGTTTTATTCTTAGGACTATTTTCAAAAATTGATGTAAGCGCATAAAACTGTATAAGACAAGACACTAGGTCGAGGTCACCAACCTCGCTCGCATCCACATGTGCACCTGGGTACCGGTCAGTGGAAAATGCATTCAATTGTAGATTTAAATACCCAACCTGAGTTTTATTCTTAGGACTATTTTCAAAATTGATGTAAGCGCATAAAACTGTATAAGACACTAGGTCGAGGTCACCAACCTCGCTCGCATCCACATATGCACCTGGGTACCGGTCAGTGGAAAATGCATTCAATTGTAGATTTAAATACCCAACCTGAGTTTTATTCTTAGGACTATAAGCGCATAAAACTGTATAAGACACTAGGTCGAGGTCACCAACCTCGCTCGCATCCACATGTGCACCTGGGTACTGGTCAGTGGAAAATGCATTCAATTGTAGATTTAAATACCCAACCTGAGTTTTATTCTTAGGACTATTTTCAAAAATTGATGTAAGCGCATAAAACTGTGTAAGACACTAGGTCGAGGTCACCAACCTCGCTCGCATCCACATGTGCACCTGGGTACCGGTCAGTGGAAAATGCATTCAATTGTAGATTTAAATACCCAACCTGAGTTTTATTCTTAGGACTATTTTCAAAAATTGATGTAAGCGCATAAAACTGTGTAAGACACTAGGTCGAGGTCACCAACCTCGCTCGCATCCACATGTGCACCTGGGTACTGGTCAGTGGAAAATTCATTCAATTGTAGATTTAAATACCCAACCTGAGTTTTATTCTTAGGACTATTTTCAAAAATTGATGTAAGCGCATAAAACTGTGTAAGACACTAGGTCGAGGTCACCAACCTCGCTCGCATCCACATGTGCACCTGGGTACTGGTCAGTGGAAAATTCATTCAATTGTAGATTTAAATACCCAACCTGAGTTTTATTCTTAGGACTATTTTCAAAAATTGATGTAAGCGCATAAAACTGTGTAAGACACTAGGTCGAGGTCACCAACCTCGCTCGCATCCACATGTGCACCTGGGTACTGGTCAGTGGAAAATTCATTCAATTGTAGATTTAAATACCCAACCTGAGTTTTATTCTTAGGACTATTTTCAAAAATTGATGTAAGCGCATAAAACTGTGTAAGACACTAGGTCGAGGTCACCAACCTCGCTCGCATCCACATGTGCACCTGGGTACTGGTCAGTGGAAAATTCATTCAATTGAAGATTTAAATACCCAACCTGAGTTTTATTCTTGGGACTATTTTCAAAAATTGATGTAAGCGCATAAAACTGTGTAAGACACTAGATCGAGGTCACCAACCTCGCTCGCATCCACATATGCACCTGGGTACCGGTCAGTGGAAAATGCATTCAATTGTAGATTTAAATACCCAACCTGAGTTTTATTCTTAGGACTATTTTCAAAAATTGATGTAAGCGCATAAAACTGTATAAGACACTAGGTCGAGGTCACCAACCTCGCTCGCATCCACATGTGCACCTGGGTACTGGTCAGTGGAAAATTCATTCAATTGTAGATTTAAATACCCAACCTGAGTTTTATTCTTAGGACTATTTTCAAAAATTGATGTAAGCGCATAAAACTGTATAAGACACTAGGTCGAGGTCACCAACCTCGCTCGCATCCACATATGCACCTGGGTACCGGTCAGTGGAAAATGCATTCAATTGTAGATTTAAATACCCAACCTGAGTTTTATTCTTAGGACTATTTTCAAAAATTGATGTAAGCGCATAAAACTGTGTAAGACACTAGATCGAGGTCACCAACCTCGCTCGCATCCACATATGCACCTGGGTACCGGTCAGTGGAAAATGCATTCAATTGTAGATTTAAATACCCAACCTGAGTTTTATTCTTAGGACTATTTTCAAAAATTGATGTAAGCGCATAAAACTGTGTAAGACACTAGGTCGAGGTCACCAACCTCGCTCGCATCCACATGTGCACCTGGGTACTGGTCAGTGGAAAATTCATTCAATTGTAGATTTAAATACCCAACCTGAGTTTTATTCTTAGGACTATTTTCAAAAATTGATGTAAGCGCATAAAACTGTGTAAGACACTAGGTCGAGGTCACCAACCTCGCTCGCATCCACATGTGCACCTGGGTACTGGTCAGTGGAAAATTCATTCAATTGTAGATTTAAATACCCAACCTGAGTTTTATTCTTAGGACTATTTTCAAAATTGATGTAAGCGCATAAAACTGTGTAAGACACTAGGTCGAGGTCACCAACCTCGCTCGCATCCACATATGCACCTGGGTACCGGTCAGTGGAAAATGCATTCAATTGTAGATTTAAATACCCAACCTGAGTTTTATTCTTAGGACTATTTTCTAAAATTGATGTAAGCGCATAAAACTGTGTAAGACACTAGGTCGAGGTCACCAACCTCGCTCGCATCCACATGTGCACCTGGGTACTGGTCAGTGGAAAATTCATTCAATTGTAGATTTAAATACCCAACCTGAGTTTTATTCTTAGGACTATTTTCAAAAATTGATGTAAGCGCATAAAACTGTGTAAGACACTAGGTCGAGGTCACCAACCTCGCTCGCATCCACATGTGCACCTGGGTACTGGTCAGTGGAAAATTCATTCAATTGTAGATTTAAATACCCAACCTGAGTTTTATTCTTAGGACTATTTTCAAAAATTGATGTAAGCGCATAAAACTGTGTAAGACACTAGGTCGAGGTCACCAACCTCGCTCGCATCCACATATGCACCTGGGTACTGGTCAGTGGAAAATTTCTTCAATTGTAGATTCAAATACCCAACCTGAGTTTTATTCTGAGGACTATTTTAAAAAATTGATGTAAGCGCATAATACTGTGTAAGACACTAGGTCGAGGTCACCAACCTCGCTCGCATCCACACATGCACCTGGGTACTGGTCAGTGGAAAATTCATTCAATTGTAGATTCAAATACCCAACCTGAGTTTTATTCTGAGGACTATTTTCAAAAATTGATGTAAGCGCATAATACTGTGTAAGACACTAGGTCGAAGTCACCAACCTCGCTCGCATCCACACATGCACCTGGGTACTGGTCAGTGGAAAATTCATGCAATTGTAGATTCAAATACCCAACCTGAGTTTTATTCTGAGGACTATTTTCAAAAATTGATGTAAGCGCATAATACTGTGTAAGACACTAGGTCGAGGTCACCAACCTCGCTCGCATCCACATATGCACCTGGGTACGGGTCAGTGGCAAATTTCATCTATCGTAGATTCAAATACCCAACCTGAGTCTTATTCTGAGGACTATTTTCAAAAATTGATGTAAGCGCATAATACTGTGTAAGACACTAGGTCGAGGTCACCAACCTCGCTCGCATCCACATATGCACCTGGGTACTGGTCAGTGGAAAATTTCTTCAATTGTAGATTCAAATACCCAACCTGAGTTTTATTCTGAGGACTATTTTCAAAAATTGATGTAAGCGCATAATACTGTGTAAGACACTAGGTCGAGGTCACCAACCTCGCTCGCATCCACACATGCACCTGGGTACTGGTCAGTGGAAAATTCTCAATTGTAGATTCAAATACCCAACCTGAGTTTTATTCTGAGTACTATTTTCAAAAATTGATGTAAGCGCATAAAACTGTGTAAGACACTAGGTCGAAGTCACCAACCTCGCTCGCATCCACACATGCACCTGGGTACTGGTCAGTGGAAAATTCATTCAATTGTAGATTCAAATACCCAACCTGAGTTTTATTCTGAGGACTATTTTCAAAAATTGATGTAAGCGCATAAAACTGTGTAAGACACTAGGTCGAGGTCACCAACCTCGCTCGCATCCACATATGCACCTGGGTACTGGTCAGTGGAAAATTTCTTCAATTGTAGATTCAAATACCCAACCTGAGTTTTATTCTGAGGACTATTTTAAAAAATTGATGTAAGCGCATAATACTGTGTAAGACACTAGGTCGAGGTCACCAACCTCGCTCGCATCCACATGTGCACCTGGGTACTGGTCAGTGGAAAATTCATTCAATTGTAGATTTAAATACCCAACCTGAGTTTTATTCTTAGGACTATTTTCAAAAATTGATGTAAGCGCATAAAACTGTGTAAGACACTAGGTCGAGGTCACCAACCTCGCTCGCATCCACATGTGCACCTGGGTACTGGTCAGTGGAAAATTCATTCAATTGTAGATTTAAATACCCAACCTGAGTTTTATTCTTAGGACTATTTTCAAAATTGATGTAAGCGCATAAAACTGTGTAAGACACTAGATCGAGGTCACCAACCTCGCTCGCATCCACATATGCACCTGGGTACCGGTCAGTGGAAAATGCATTCAATTGTAGATTTAAATACCCAACCTGAGTTTTATTCTTAGGACTATTTTCAAAAATTGATGTAAGCGCATAAAACTGTAGCAAGACACTAGATCGAGGTCACCAACCTCGCTCGCATCCACATATGCACCTGGGTACCGGTCAGTGGAAAATGCATTCAATTGTAGATTTAAATACCCAACCTGAGTTTTATTCTTAGGACTATTTTCAAAAATTGATGTAAGCGCATAAAACTGTGTAAGACACTAGCTCGTGGTCACCAGCCTCGCTCGCATCCACATGTGCACCTGGGTACCGGTCAGTGGAAAATGCATTCAATTGTAGATTTAAATACCCAACCTGAGTTTTATTCTTAGGACTATTTTCAAAAATTGATGTAAGCGCATAAAACTGTGTAAGACACTAGATCGAGGTCACCAACCTCGCTCGCATCCACATATGCACCTGGGTACTGGTCAGTGGAAAATTTCTTCAATTGTAGATTCAAATACCCAACCTGAGTTTTATTCTGAGGACTATTTTAAAAAATTGATGTAAGCGCATAATACTGTGTAAGACACTAGGTCGAGGTCACCAACCTCGCTCGCATCCACATATGCACCTGGGTACTGGTCAGTGGAAAATTTCTTCAATTGTAGATTCAAATACCAAAGCTGGGTTTTATTTTGAGGCCTATTTTCAAAAATTGATGTAAGCGCATAATACTGTAAGACACTAGGTCGAGGTCACCAACCTCGCTCGCATCCACATATGCACCTGGGTACTGGTCACTGGAAAATTTCTTCAATTGTAGATTCAAATACCCAACCTGAGTTTTATTCTGAGGACTATTTTCAAAAATTGATGTAAGCGCATAATACTGTGTAAGACACTAGGTCGAGGTCACCAACCTCGCTCGCATCCACACATGCACCTGGGTACTGGTCAGTGGAAAATTTCTTCAATTGTAGATTCAAATACCCAACCTGAGTTTTATTCTGAGGACTATTTTCAAAAATTGATGTAAGCGCATAAAACTGTGTAAGACACTAGGTCGAGGTCACCAACCTCGCTCGCATCCACACATGCACCTGGGTACTGGTCAGTGGAAGAATTTCTTCAATTGTAGATTCAAATACCCAACCTGAGTTTTATTCTGAGGACTATTTTCAAAAATTGATGTAAGCGCATAATACTGTGTAAGACACTAGGTCGAGGTCACCAACCTCGCTCGCATCCACACATGCACCTGGGTACTGGTCAGTGGAAAATTCATTCAATTGTAGATTCAAATACCCAACCTGAGTTTTATTCTGAGGACTATTTTCAAAATTGATGTAAGCGCATAATACTGTGTAAGACACTAGGTCGAGGTCACCAACCTCGCTCGCATCCACATATGCACCTGGGTACTGGTCAGTGGAAAATTCATTCAATTGTAGATTCAAATACCCAACCTGAGTTTTATTCTGAGGACTATTTTCAAAAATTGATGTAAGCGCATAAAACTGTGTAAGACACTAGGTCGAGGTCACCAACCTCGCTCGCATCCACATATGCACCTGGGTACTGGTCAGTGGAAAATTTCTTCAATTGTAGATTCAAATACCCAACCTGAGTTTTATTCTGAGGACTATTTTAAAAATTGATGTAAGCGCATAAAACTGTGTAAGACACTAGGTCGAGGTCACCAACCTCGCTCGCATCCACATGTGCACCTGGGTACTGGTCAGTGGAAAATTCATTCAATTGTAGATTTAAATACCCAACCTGAGTTTTATTCTTAGGACTATTTTCAAAAATTGATGTAAGCGCATAAAACTGTGTAAGACACTAGGTCGAGGTCACCAACCTCGCTCGCATCCACATGTGCACCTGGGTACTGGTCAGTGGAAAATTCATTCAATTGTAGATTTAAATACCCAACCTGAGTTTTATTCTTAGGACTATTTTCAAAAATTGATGTAAGCGCATAAAACTGTGTAAGACACTAGATCGAGGTCACCAACCTCGCTCGCATCCACATATGCACCTGGGTACCGGTCAGTGGAAAATGCATTCAATTGTAGATTTAAATACCCAACCTGAGTTTTATTCTTAGGACTATTTTCAAAAATTGATGTAAGCGCATAAAACTGTGTAAGACACTAGATCGAGGTCACCAACCTCGCTCGCATCCACATATGCACCTGGGTACCGGTCAGTGGAAAATGCATTCAATTGTAGATTTAAATACCCAACCTGAGTTTTATTCTTAGGACTATTTTCAAAATTGATGTAAGCGCATACAACTGTGTGAGCCTCCAGGTTAAGGTCACCAACCTCGCTCGCATCCACATATGCACCTGGGTACTGGTCAGTGGAAAATTTCTTCAATTGTAGATTCAAATACCCAACCTGAGTTTTATTCTGAGGACTATTTTAAAAAATTGATGTAAGCGCATAATACTGTGTAAGACACTAGGTCGAGGTCACCAACCTCGCTCGCATCCACATATGCACCTGGGTACTGGTCAGTGGAAAATTTCATCAATTGTAGATTCAAATACCCAACCTGAGTTTTATTCTGAGGACTATTTTCAAAAATTGATGTAAGCGCATAAAACTGTGTAAGACACTAGGTCGAGGTCACCAACCTCGCGCGCATCCACAGGTGCACCTGGGTACTGGTCAGTGGAAAATTCATTCAATTGTAGATTTAAATACCCAACCTGAGTTTTATTCTTAGGACTATTTTCAAAATTGATGTAAGCGCATAAAACTGTGTAAGACACTAGGTCGAGGTCACCAACCTCGCTCGCATCCACATGTGCACCTGGGTACTGGTCAGTGGAAAATTCATTCAATTGTAGATTTAAATACCCAACCTGAGTTTTATTCTTAGGACTATTTTCAAAAATTGATGTAAGCGCATAAAACTGTGTAAGACACTAGATCGAGGTCACCAACCTCGCTCGCATCCACATATGCACCTGGGTACCGGTCAGTGGAAAATGCATTCAATTGTAGATTTAAATACCCAACCTGAGTTTTATTCTTAGGACTATTTTCAAAAATTGATGTAAGCGCATAAAACTGTAAGACACTAGATCGAGGTCACCAACCTCGCTCGCATCCACATATGCACCTGGCTACCGGTCAGTGGAAAATGCATTCAATTGTAGATTTAAATACCCAACCTGAGTGTTATTCTTAGGACTATTTTCAAAAATTGGTGTAAGCGCATAAAACTGTGGAAGACACTAGATCGAGGTCACCAACCTCGCTCGCATCCACATATCCACCTGGGTACCGGTCAGTGGAAAATGCATCCAATTGTAGACTTAAATACCCAACCTGAGTTTTATTCTTAGGACTATTTTCAAAAATTGATGTAAGCGCATAAAACTATGTAAGACACTAGGTCGAGGTCACCAACCTCGCTCGCATCCACATATGCACCTGGGTACTGGTCAGTGGAAAATTTCTTCAATTGTAGATTCAAATACCCAACCTGAGTTTTATTCTGAGGACTATTTTAAAAAATTGATGTAAGCGCATAATACTGTGTGAGACACTAGGTCGAGGTCACCAACCTCGCTCGCATCCACATATGCACCTGGGTACTGGTCAGTGGAAAATTTCATCAATTGTAGATTCAAATACCCAACCTGAGTTTTATTCTGAGGACTATTTTCAAAAATTGATGTAAGCGCATAAAACTGTGTAAGACACTAGGTCGAGGTCACCAACCTCGCTCGCATCCACATATGCACCTGGGTACTGGTCAGTGGAAAATTTCATCAATTGTAGATTCAAATACCCAACCTGAGTTTTATTCTGAGGACTATTTTCAAAAATTGATGTAAGCGCATAATACTGTGTAAGACACTAGGTCGAGGTCACCAACCTCGCTCGCATCCACACATGCACCTGGGTACTGGTCAGTGGAAAATTCATTCAATTGTAGATTCAAATACCCAACCTGAGTTTTATTCTGAGGACTATTTTCAAAAATTGATGTAAGCGCATAATACTGTGTAAGACACTAGGTCGAGGTCACCAACCTCGCTCGCATCCACATATGCACCTGGGTACTGGTCAGTGGAAAATTTCATCAATTGTAGATTCAAATACCCAACCTGAGTTTTATTCTGAGGACTATTTTCAAAAATTGATGTAAGCGCATAATACTGTGTAAGACACTAGGTCGAGGTCACCAACCTCGCTCGCATCCACACATGCACCTGGGTACTGGTCAGTGGAAAATTCATTCAATTGTAGATTCAAATACCCAACCTGAGTTTTATTCTGAGGACTATTTTCAAAAATTGATGTAAGCGCATAATACTGTGTAAGACACTAGGTCGAAGTCACCAACCTCGCTCGCATCCGCACATGCACCTGGGTACTGGTCAGTGGAAAATTCATTCAATTGTAGATTCAAATACCCAACCTGAGTTTTATTCTGAGGACTATTTTCAAAAATTGATGTAAGCGCATAAAACTATGTAAGACACTAGGTCGAGGTCACCAACCTCGCTCGCATCCACATATGCACCTGGGTACTGGTCAGTGGAAAATTTCTTCAATTGTAGATTCAAATACCCAACCTGAGTTTTATTCTGAGGACTATTTTAAAAAATTGATGTAAGCGCATAATACTGTGTAAGACACTAGGTCGAGGTCACCAACCTCGCTCGCATCCACACATGCACCTGGGTACTGGTCAGTGGAAAATTCATTCAATTGTAGATTCAAATACCCAACCTGAGTTTTATTCTTAGGACTATTTTCAAAATTGATGTAAGCGCATAAAACTGAATAAGACACTAGGTCGAGGTCACCAACCTCGCTCGCATCCACATGTGCACCTGGGTACTGGTCAGTGGAAAATTCATTCAATTGTAGATTTAAATACCCAACCTGAGTTTTATTCTTAGGACTATTTTCAAAAATTGATGTAAGCGCATAAAACTGTGTAAGACACTAGATCGAGGTCACCAACCTCGCTCGCATCCACATATGCACCTGGGTACCGGTCAGTGGAAAATGCATTCAATTGTAGATTTAAATACCCAACCTGAGTTTTATTCTTAGGACTATTTTCAAAAATTGATGTAAGCGCATAAAACTGTGTAAGACACTAGAGCGAGGTCACCAACCTCGCTCGCATCCACATATGCACCTGGGTACCGGTCAGTGGAAAATTCATTCAATTGTAGATTTAAATACCCAACCTGAGTTTTATTCTTAGGACTATTTTCAAAAATTGATGTAAGCGCATAAAACTGTGTAAGACACTAGGTCGAGGTCACCAACCTCGCTCGCATCCACATATGCACCTGGGTACTGGTCAGTGGAAAATTTCTTCAATTGTAGATTCAAATACCCAACCTGAGTTTTATTCTGAGGACTATTTTAAAAAATTGATGTAAGCGCATAATACTGTGTAAGACACTAGGTCGAGGTCACCAACCTCGCTCGCATCCACATATGCACCTGGGTACTGGTCAGTGGAAAATTTCATCAATTGTAGATTCAAATACCCAACCTGAGTTTTATTCTGAGGACTATTTTCAAAAATTGATGTAAGCGCATAATACTGTGTAAGACACTAGGTCGAGGTCACCAACCTCGCTCGCATCCACATATGCACCTGGGTACTGGTCAGTGGAAAATTTCTTCAATTGTAGATTCAAATACCCAACCTGAGTTTTATTCTGAGGACTATTTTCAAAAATTGATGTAAGCGCATAATACTGTGTAAGACACTAGGTCGAGGTCACCAACCTCGCTCGCATCCACACATGCACCTGGGTACTGGTCAGTGGAAAATTCATTCAATTGTAGATTCAAATACCCAACCTGAGTTTTATTCTGAGGACTATTTTCAAAAATTGATGTAAGCGCATAATACTGTGTAAGACACTAGGTCGAGGTCACCAACGTCGCTCGCATCCACACATGCACCTGGGTACTGGTCAGTGGAAAATTCATTCAATTGTAGATTCAAATACCCAACCTGAGTTTTATTCTGAGGACTATTTTCAAAAATTGATGTAAGCGCATAATACTGTGTAAAGACACTAGGTCGAGGTCACCAACCTCGCTCGCATCCACACATGCACCTGGGTACTGGTCAGTGGAAAATTCATTCAATTGTAGATTCAAATACCCAACCTGAGTTTTATTCTGAGGACTATTTTCAAAAATTGATGTAAGCGCATAAAACTGTGTAAGACACTAGGTCGAGGTCACCAACCTCGCTCGCATCCACACATGCACCTGGGTACTGGTCAGTGGAAAATTCATTCAATTGTAGATTCAAATACCCAACCTGAGTTTTATTCTGAGGACTATTTTCAAAAATTGATGTAAGCGCATAAAACTGTGTAAGACACTAGGTCGAGGTCACCAACCTCGCTCGCATCCACACATGCACCTGGGTACTGGTCAGTGGAAAATTCATTCAATTGTAGATTCAAATACCCAACCTGAGTTTTATTCTGAGGACTATTTTCAAAAATTGATGTAAGCGCATAAAACTGTGTAAGACACTAGGTCAAGGTCACCAACCTCGCTCGCATCCACATATGCACCTGGGTACTGGTCAGTGGAAAATTCATTCAATTGTAGATTCAAATACCCAACCTGAGTTTTATTCTGAGGACTATTTTCAAAAATTGATGTAAGCGCATAATACTGTGTAAGACACTAGGTCAAGGTCACCAACCTCGCTCGCATCCACATATGCACCTGGGTACTGGTCAGTGGAAAATTCATTCAATTGTAGATTCAAATACCCAACCTGAGTTTTATTCTGAGGACTATTTTCAAAAATTGATGTAAGCGCATAATACTGTGTAAGACACTAGGTCGAGGTCACCAACCTCGCTCGCATCCACACATGCACCTGGGTACTGGTCAGTGGAAAATTCATTCAATTGTAGATTCAAATACCCAACCTGAGTTTTATTCTGAGGACTATTTTCAAAAATTGATGTAAGCGCATAAAACTGTGTAAGACACTAGGTCGAGGTCACCAACCTCGCTCGCATCCACATATGCACCTGGGTACTGGTCAGTGGAAAATTCATTCAATTGTAGATTCAAATACCCAACCTGAGTTTTATTCTGAGGACTATTTTCAAAAATTGATGTAAGCGCATAAAACTGTGTAAGACATTAGGTCGAGGTCACCAACCTCGCTCGCATCCACATATGCACCTGGGTACTGGTCAGTGGAAAATTCATTCAATTGTAGATTCAAATACCCAACCTGAGTTTTATTCTGAGGACTATTTTCAAAAATTGATGTAAGCGCATAGAACTGTGTAAGACACTAGGTCGAGGTCACCAACCTCGCTCGCATCCACATATGCACCTGGGTACTGGTCAGTGGAAAATTCATTCAATTGTAGATTCAAATACCCAACCTGAGTTTTATTCTGAGGACTATTTTCAAAAATTGATGTAAGCGCATAAAACTGTGTAAGACACTAGGTCGAGGTCACCAACCTCGCTCGCATCCACATATGCACCTGGGTACTGGTCAGTGGAAAATTCATTCAATTGTAGATTCAAATACCCAACCTGAGTTTTATTCTGAGGACTATTTTCAAAAATTTATGTAAGCGCATAAAACTGTGTAAGACACTAGGTCGAGGTCACCAACCTCGCTCGCATCCACATATGCACCTGGGTACTGGTCAGTGGAAAATTCATTCAATTGTAGATTCAAATACCCAACCTGAGTTTTATTCTGAGGACTATTTTCAAAAATTGATGTAAGCGCATAAAACTGTGTAAGACACTAGGTCGAGGTCACCAACCTCGCTCGCATCCACATATGCACCTGGGTACTGGTCAGTGGAAAATTCATTCAATTGTAGATTCAAATACCCAACCTGAGTTTTATTCTGAGGACTATTTTCAAAAATTGATGTAAGCGCATAATACTGTGTAAGACACTAGGTCGAGGTCACCAACCTCGCTCGCATCCACACATGCACCTGGGTACTGGTCAGTGGAAAATTCTCAATTGTAGATTCAAATACCCAACCTGAGTTTTATTCTGAGTACTATTTTCAAAAATTGATGTAAGCGCATAATACTGTGTAAGACACTAGGTCGAGGTCACCAACCTCGCTCGCATCCACACATGCACCTGGGTACTGGTCAGTGGAAAATTCTCAATTGTAGATTCAAATACCCAACCTGAGTTTTATTCTGAGTACTATTTTCAAAAATTGATGTTAGCGCATAAAACTGTGTAAGACATTAGGTCGAGGTCACCAACCTCGCTCGCATCCACATATGCACCTGGGTACTGATCAGTGGAAAATTTCTTCAATTGTAGATTCAAATACCCAACCTGAGTTTTATTCTGAGGACTATTTTCAAAAATTGATGTAAGCGCATAAAACTGTGTAAGACATTAGGTCGAGGTCACCAACCTCGCTCGCATCCACATATGCACCTGGGTACTGGTCAGTGGAAAATTCATTCAATTGTAGATTCAAATACCCAACCTGAGTTTTATTCTGAGGACTATTTTCAAAAATTGATGTAAGCGCATAAAACTGTGTAAGACACTAGGTCGAGGTCACCAACCTCGCTCGCATCCACATATGCACCTGGGTACTGGTCAGTGGAAAATTCATTCAATTGTAGATTCAAATACCCAACCTGAGTTTTATTCTGAGGACTATTTTCAAAATTGATGTAAGCGCATAAAACTGTGTAAGACACTAGGTCGAGGTCACCAACCTCGCTCGCATCCACATATGCACCTGGGTACTGGTCAGTGGAAAATTCATTCAATTGTAGATTCAAATACCCAACCTGAGTTTTATTCTGAGGACTATTTTCAAAAATTGATGTAAGCGCATAAAACTGTGTAAGACACTAGGTCGAGGTCACCAACCTCGCTCGCATCCACATATGCACCTGGGTACTGGTCAGTGGAAAATTCATTCAATTGTAGATTCAAATACCCAACCTGAGTTTTATTCTGAGGACTATTTTCAAAAATTGATGTAAGCGCATAAAACTGTGTAAGACACTAGGTCGAGGTCACCAACCTCGCTCGCATCCACATATGCACCTGGGTACTGGTCAGTGGAAAATTCATTCAATTGTAGATTCAAATACCCAACCTGAGTTTTATTCTGAGGACTATTTTCAAAAATTGATGTAAGCGCATAAAACTGTGTAAGACACTAGGTCGAGGTCACCAACCTCGCTCGCATCCACATATGCACCTGGGTACTGGTCAGTGGAAAATTCATTCAATTGTAGATTCAAATACCCAACCTGAGTTTTATTCTGAGGACTATTTTCGGAAGATGGTGTAGGCGCGTAAAACTGTGTAAGACACTAGGTCGAGGTCACCAACCTCGCTCGCATCCACATATGCACCTGGGTACTGGTCAGTGGAAAATTCATTCAATTGTAGATTCAAATACCCAACCTGAGTTTTATTCTGAGGACTATTTTCAAAAATTGATGTAAGCGCATAAAACTGTGTAAGACACTAGGTCGAGGTCACCAACCTCGCTCGCATCCACATATGCACCTGGGTACTGGTCAGTGGAAAATTCATTCAATTGTAGATTCAAATACCCAACCTGAGTTTTATTCTGAGGACTATTTTCAAAAATTGATGTAAGCGCATAAAACTGTGTAAGACACTAGGTCGAGGTCACCAACCTCGCTCGCATCCACATATGCACCTGGGTACTGGTCAGTGGAAAATTCATTCAATTGTAGATTCAAATACCCAACCTGAGTTTTATTCTGAGGACTATTTTCAAAAATTGATGTAAGCGCATAATACTGTGTAAGACACTAGGTCGAGGTCACCAACCTCGCTCGCATCCACATATGCACCTGGGTACTGGTCAGTGGAAAATTCATTCAATTGTAGATTCAAATACCCAACCTGAGTTTTATTCTGAGGACTATTTTCAAAAATTGATGTAAGCGCATAAAACTGTGTAAGACACTAGGTCGAGGTCACCAACCTCGCTCGCATCCACATATGCACCTGGGTACTGGTCAGTGGAAAATTCATTCAATTGTAGATTCAAATACCCAACCTGAGTTTTATTCTGAGGACTATTTTCAAAAATTGATGTAAGCGCATAAAACTGTGTAAGACACTAGGTCGAGGTCACCAACCTCGCTCGCATCCACATATGCACCTGGGTACTGGTCAGTGGAAAATTCATTCAATTGTAGATTCAAATACCCAACCTGAGTTTTATTCTGAGGACTATTTTGAAAAATTTATGTAAGCGCATAAAACTGTGTAAGACACTAGGTCGAGGTCACAAACCTCGCTCGCATCCACATATGCACCTGGGTACTGGTCAGTGGAAAATTCATTCAATTGTAGATTCAAATACCCAACCTGAGTTTTATTCTGAGGACTATTTTCAAAAATTGATGTAAGCGCATAAAACTGTGTAAGACACTAGGTCGAGGTCACCAACCTCGCTCGCATCCACATATGCACCTGGGTACTGGTCAGTGGAAAATTCATTCAATTGTAGATTCAAATACCCAACCTGAGTTTTATTCTGAGGACTATTTTCAAAAATTGATGTAAGCGCATAAAACTGTGTAAGACACTAGGTCGAGGTCACCAACCTCGCTCGCATCCACATATGCACCTGGGTACTGGTCAGTGGAAAATTCATTCAATTGTAGATTCAAATACCCAACCTGAGTTTTATTCTGAGGACTATTTTCAAAAATTGATGTAAGCGCATAAAACTGTGTAAGACACTAGGTCGAGGTCACCAACCTCGCTCGCATCCACATATGCACCTGGGTACTGGTCAGTGGAAAATTCATTCAATTGTAGATTCAAATACCCAACCTGAGTTTTATTCTGAGGACTATTTTGAAAATCTTATGTAAGCGCATAAAACTGTGTAAGACACTAGGTCGAGGTCACCAACCTCGCTCGCATCCACATATGCACCTGGGTACTGGTCAGTGGAAAATTCATTCAATTGTAGATTCAAATACCCAACCTGAGTTTTATTCTGAGGACTATTTTCAAAAATTGATGTAAGCGCATAAAACTGTGTAAGACATTAGGTCGAGGTCACCAACCTCGCTCGCATCCACATATGCACCTGGGTACTGATCAGTGGAAAATTTCTTCAATTGTAGATTCAAATACCCAACCTGAGTTTTATTCTGAGGACTATTTTCAAAAATTGATGTAAGCGCATAAAACTGTGTAAGACATTAGGTCGAGGTCACCAACCTCGCTCGCATCCACATATGCACCTGGGTACTGGTCAGTGGAAAATTCATTCAATTGTAGATTCAAATACCCAACCTGAGTTTTATTCTGAGGACTATTTTCAAAAATTGATGTAAGCGCATAAAACTGTGTAAGACACTAGGTCGAGGTCACCAACCTCGCTCGCATCCACATATGCACCTGGGTACTGGTCAGTGGAAAATTCATTCAATTGTAGATTCAAATACCCAACCTGAGTTTTATTCTGAGGACTATTTTCAAAAATTGATGTAAGCGCATAAAACTGTGTAAGACATTGGGTCGAGTTCACCAACCTCGCTCGCATCCACATATGCACCTGGGTACTGGTCAGTGGAAAATTCATTCAATTGTAGATTCAAATACCCAACCTGAGTTTTATTCTGAGGACTATTTTCAAAAATTGATGTAAGCGCATAAAACTGTGTAAGACACTAGGTCGAGGTCACCAACCTCGCTCGCATCCACATTTGCACCTGGGTACTGGTCAGTGGAAAATTCATTCAATTGTAGATTCAAATACCCAACCTGAGTTTTATTCTGAGGACTATTTTCAAAATTGATGTAAGCGCATAAAACTGTGTAAGACACTAGGTCAAGGTCACCAACCTCGCTCGCATCCACACATGCACCTGGGTACTGGTCAGTGGAAAATTCATTCAATTGTAGATTCAAATACCCAACCTGAGTTTTATTCTGAGGACTATTTTCAAAAATTGATGTAAGCGCATAAAACTGTGTAAGACACTAGGTCGAGGTCACCAACCTCGCTCGCATCCACATATGCACCTGGGTACTGGTCAGTGGAAAATTCATTCAATTGTAGATTCAAATACCCAACCTGAGTTTTATTCTGAGGACTATTTTCAAAAATTGATGTAAGCGCATAAAACTGTGTAAGACATTAGGTCGAGGTCACCAACCTCGCTCGCATCCACATATGCACCTGGGTACTGGTCAGTGGAAAATTCATTCAATTGTAGATTCAAATACCCAACCTGAGTTTTATTCTGAGGACTATTTTCAAAAATTGATGTAAGCGCATAAAACTGTGTAAGACATTAGGTCGAGGTCACCAACCTCGCTCGCATCCACATATGCACCTGGGTACTGGTCAGTGGAAAATTCTCAATTGTAGATTCAAATACCCAACCTGAGTTTTATTCTGAGGACTATTTTCAAAATTGATGTAAGCGCATAAAACTGTGTAAGACACTAGGTCGAGGTCACCAACCTCGCTCGCATCCACATATGCACCTGGGTACTGGTCAGTGGAAAATTCATTCAATTGTAGATTCAAATACCCAACCTGAGTTTTATTCTGAGGACTATTTTCAAAAATTGATGTAAGCGCATAAAACTGTGTAAGACACTAGGTCGAGGTCACCAACCTCGCTCGCATCCACATATGCACCTGGGTACTGGTCAGTGGAAAATTCATTCAATTGTAGATTCAAATACCCAACCTGAGTTTTATTCTGAGGACTATTTTCAAAAATTGATGTAAGCGCATAAAACTGTGTAAGACACTAGGTCGAGGTCACCAACCTCGCTCGCATCCACATATGCACCTGGGTACTGGTCAGTGGAAAATTTCTTCAATTGTAGATTCAAATACCCAACCTGAGTTTTATTCTGAGGACTATTTTCAAAAATTGATGTAAGCGCATAAAACTGTGTAAGACACTAGGTCGAGGTCACCAACCTCGCTCGCATCCACATATGCACCTGGGTACTGGTCAGTGGAAAATTCATTCAATTGTAGATTCAAATACCCAACCTGAGTTTTATTCTGAGGACTATTTTCAAAAATTGATGTAAGCGCATAAAACTGTGTAAGACACTAGGTCGAGGTCACCAACCTCGCTCGCATCCACATATGCACCTGGGTACTGGTCAGTGGAAAATTCATTCAATTGTAGATTCAAATACCCAACCTGAGTTTTATTCTGAGGACTATTTTCAAAAATTGATGTAAGCGCATAAAACTGTGTAAGACACTAGGTCGAGGTCACCAACCTCGCTCGCATCCACATATGCACCTGGGTACTGGTCAGTGGAAAATTCATTCAATTGTAGATTCAAATACCCAACCTGAGTTTTATTCTGAGGACTATTTTCAAAAATTGATGTAAGCGCATAAAACTGTGTAAGACACTAGGTCAAGGTCACCAACCTCGCTCGCATCCACATATGCACCTGGGTACTGGTCAGTGGAAAATTTCTTCAATTGTAGATTCAAATACCCAACCTGAGTTTTATTCTGAGGACTATTTTCAAAAATTGATGTAAGCGCATAAAACTGTGTAAGACACTAGGTCGAGGTCACCAACCTCGCTCGCATCCACATATGCACCTGGGTACTGGTCAGTGGAAAATTCATTCAATTGTAGATTCAAATACCCAACCTGAGTTTTATTCTGAGGACTATTTTCAAAAATTGATGTAAGCGCATAAAACTGTGTAAGACACTAGGTCGAGGTCACCAACCTCGCTCGCATCCACATATGCACCTGGGTACTGGTCAGTGGAAAATTCATTCAATTGTAGATTCAAATACCCAACCTGAGTTTTATTCTGAGGACTATTTTCAAAAATTGATGTAAGCGCATAAAACTGTGTAAGACACTAGGTCGAGGTCACCAACCTCGCTCGCATCCACATATGCACCTGGGTACTGGTCAGTGGAAAATTTCATCAATTGTAGATTCAAATACCCAACCTGAGTTTTATTCTGAGGACTATTTTCAAAAATTGATGTAAGCGCATAGAACTGTGTAAGACACTAGGTCGAGGTCACCAACCTCGCTCGCATCCACATATGCACCTGGGTACTGGTCAGTGGAAAATTCATTCAATTGTGGATGCAAATACCGAACCTGAGTTTTATTCTGAGGACTATTTTCAAAAATTGATGTAAGCGCATAATACTGTGTAAGACACTAGGTCGAGGTCACCAACCTCGCTCGCATCCACACATACATGCACCTGGGTACTGGTCAGTGGAAAATTCATTCAATTGTAGATTCAAATACCCAACCTGAGTTTTATTCTGAGGACTATTTTCAAAAATTGATGTAAGCGCATAATACTGTGTAAGACACTAGGTCGAGGTCACCAACCTCGCTCGCATCCACATATGCACCTGGGTACTGGTCAGTGGAAAATTCATTCAATTGTAGATTCAAATACCCAACCTGAGTTTTATTCTGAGGACTATTTTCAAAAATTGATGTAAGCGCAGAGCACTGTGTAAGACACTAGGTCGAGGTCACCAACCTCGCTCGCATCCACATATGCACCTGGGTACTGGTCAGTGGAAAATTCATTCAATTGTAGATTCAAATACCCAACCTGAGTTTTATTCTGAGGACTATTTTCAAAAATTGATGTAAGCGCATAAAACTGTGTAAGACACTAGGTCGAGGTCACCAACCTCGCTCGCATCCACACATGCACCTGGGTACTGGTCAGTGGAAAATTCATTCAATTGTAGATTCAAATACCCAACCTGAGTTTTATTCTGAGGACTATTTTCAAAAATTGATGTAAGCGCATAAAACTGTGTAAGACACTAGGTCGAGGTCACCAACCTCGCTCGCATCCACATATGCACCTGGGTACTGGTCAGTGGAAAATTCATTCAATTGTAGATTCAAATACCCAACCTGAGTTTTATTCTGAGGACTATTTTCCAAAATTGATGTAAGCGCATAAAACTGTGTAAGACACTAGGTCGAGGTCACCAACCTCGCTCGCATCCACATATGCACCTGGGTACTGGTCAGTGGAAAATTCATTCAATTGTAGATTTAAATACCCAACCTGAGTTTTATTCTGAGGACTATTTTCAAAAATTGATGTAAGCGCATAAAACTGTGTAAGACACTAGGTCGAGGTCACCAACCTCGCTCGCATCCACATATGCACCTGGGTACTGGTCAGTGGAAAATTCATTCAATTGTAGATTCAAATACCCAACCTGAGTTTTATTCTGAGGACTATTTTCAAAAATTGATGTAAGCGCATAAAACTGTGTAAGACACTAGGTCGAGGTCACCAACCTCGCTCGCATCCACATATGCACCTGGGTACTGGTCAGTGGAAAATTCATTCAATTGTAGATTCAAATACCCAACCTGAGTTTTATTCTGAGGACTATTTTCAAAAATTGATGTAAGCGCATAAAACTGTGTAAGACACTAGGTCGAGGTCACCAACCTCGCTCGCATCCACATATGCACCTGGGTACTGGTCAGTGGAAAATTTCTTCAATTGTAGATTCAAATACCCAACCTGAGTTTTATTCTGAGGACTATTTTCAAAAATTGATGTAAGCGCATAATACTGTGTAAGACACTAGGTCGAGGTCACCAACCTCGCTCGCATCCACATATGCACCTGGGTACTGGTCAGTGGAAAATTTCATCAATTGTAGATTCAAATACCCACCCTGAGGATCAATCCGAGGACTATTTTAAAAAATCGACCGAAGCGCATAATACTGTGTGAGACACTAGGTCGAGGTCACCAACCTCGCTCGCATCCACATATGCACCTGGGTACCGGTCAGTGGAAAATTCATTCAATTGTAGATTCAAATACCCAACCTGAGTTTTATTCTGAGGACTATTTTCAAAATTGATGTAAGCGCATAATACTGTGTAAGACACTAGGTCGAGGTCACCAACCTCGCTCGCATCCACATATGCACCTGGGTACTGGTCAGTGGAAAATTTCATTCAATTGTAGATTCAAATACCCAACCTGAGTTTTATTCTGAGGACTATTTTCAAAAATTGATGTAAGCGCATAATACTGTGTAAGACACTAGGTCGAGGTCACCAACCTCGCTCGCATCCCACATATGCACCTGGGTACTGGTCAGTGGAAAATTTCATTCAATTGTAGATTCAAATACCCAACCTGAGTTTTATTCTGAGGACTATTTTCAAAAATTGATGTAAGCGCATAATACTGTGTAAGACACTAGGTCGAGGTCACCAACCTCGCTCGCATCCACATATGCACCTGGGTACTGGTCAGTGGAAAATTCATTCAATTGTAGATTCAAATACCCAACCTGAGTTTTATTCTGAGGACTATTTTCAAAAATTGATGTAAGCGCATACGACTGTGTAAGACACTAGGTCGAGGTCACCAACCTCGCTCGCATCCACATATGCACCTGGGTACTGGTCAGTGGAAAATTCATTCAATTGTAGATTCAAATACCCAACCTGAGTTTTATTCTGAGGACTATTTTCAAAAATTGATGTAAGCGCATAAAACTGTGTAAGACACTAGGTCGAGGTCACCAACCTCGCTCGCATCCACATATGCACCTGGGTACTGGTCAGTGGAAAATTTCTTCAATTGTAGATTCAAATACCCAACCTGAGTTTTATTCTGAGGACTATTTTCAAAAATTGATGTAAGCGCATAAAACTGTGTAAGACACTAGGTCGAGGTCACCAACCTCGCTCGCATCCACATATGCACCTGGGTACTGGTCAGTGGAAAATTCATTCAATTGTAGATTCAAATACCCAACCTGAGTTTTATTCTGAGGACTATTTTCAAAAATTGATGTAAGCGCATAAAACTGTGTAAGACACTAGGTCGAGGTCACCAACCTCGCTCGCATCCACATGCACCTGGGTACTGGTCAGTGGAAAATTCATTCAATTGTAGATTCAAATACCCAACCTGAGTTTTATTCTGAGGACTATTTTCAAAAATTGATGTAAGCGCATAAAACTGTGTAAGACACTAGGTCGAGGTCACCAACCTCGCTCGCATCCCCATATGCACCTGGGTACTGGTCGGAGGAAAATTCATTCAATTGTAGATTTAAATACCCAACCTGAGTTTTATTCTGAGGACTATTTTCAAAAATTGATGTAAGCGCATAAAACTGTGTAAGACACTAGGTCGAGGTCACCAACCTCGCTCGCATCCACATATGCACCTGGGTACTGGTCAGTGGAAAATTCATTCAATTGTAGATTTAAATACCCAACCTGAGTTTTATTCTGAGGACTATTTTCAAAAATTGATGTAAGCGCATAAAACTGTGTAAGACACTAGGTCGAGGTCACCAACCTCGCTCGCATCCACATATGCACCTGGGTACTGGTCAGTGGAAAATTCATTCAATTGTAGATTCAAATACCCAACCTGAGTTTTATTCTGAGGACTATTTTCAAAAACTGATGTCAGCGCATAATACTGTGTAAGACACTAGGTCGAGGTCACCAACCTCGCTCGCATCCACATATGCACCTGGGTACTGGTCACTGGAAAATTTCTTCAATTGTAGATTCAAATACCCAACCTGAGTTTTATTCTGAGGACTATTTTCAAAAATTGATGTAAGCGCATAAAACTGTGTAAGACACTAGGTCGAGGTCACCAACCTCGCTCGCATCCACATTTGCACCTGGGTACTGGTCAGTGGAAAATTCATTCAATTGTAGATTCAAATACCCAACCTGAGTTTTATTCTGAGGACTATTTTCAAAAATTGATGTAAGCGCATAAAACTGTGTAAGACACTAGGTCGAGGTCACCAACCTCGCTCGCATCCACATATGCACCTGGGTACTGGTCAGTGGAAAATTCATTCAATTGTAGATTCAAATACCCAACCTGAGTTTTATTCTGAGGACTATTTTCAAAAATTGATGTAAGCGCATAATACTGTGTAAGACACTAGGTCGAGGTCACCAACCTCGCTCGCATCCACATATGCACCTGGGTACTGGTCAGTGGAAAATTCATTCAATTGTAGATTCAAATACCCAACCTGAGTTTTATTCTGAGGACTATTTTCAAAAATTGATGTAAGCGCATAATACTGTGTAAGACACTAGGTCGAGGTCACCAACCTCGCTCGCATCCACATATGCACCTGGGTACTGGTCAGTGGAAAATTCATTCAATTGTAGATTCAAATACCCAACCTGAGTTTTATTCTGAGGACTATTTTCAAAAATTGATGTAAGCGCATAAAACTGTGTAAGACACTAGGTCGAGGTCACCAACCTCGCTCGCATCCACACATGCACCTGGGTACTGGTCAGTGGAAAATTCATTCAATTGTAGATTCAAATACCCAACCTGAGTTTTATTCTGAGGACTATTTTCAAAAATTGATGTAAGCGCATAAAACTGTGTAAGACACTAGGTCGAGGTCACCAACCTCGCTCGCATCCACACATGCACCTGGGTACTGGTCAGTGGAAAATTCATTCAATTGTAGATTCAAATACCCAACCTGAGTTTTATTCTGAGGACTATTTTCAAAAATTGATGTAAGCGCATAAAACTGTGTAAGACACTAGGTCGAGGTCACCAACCTCGCTCGCATCCACATATGCACCTGGGTACTGGTCAGTGGAAAATTCATTCAATTGTAGATTCAAATACCCAACCTGAGTTTTATTCTGAGGACTATTTTCAAAAATTGATGTAAGCGCATAAAACTGTGTAAGACACTAGGTCGAGGTCACCAACCTCGCTCGCATCCACATATGCACCTGGGTACTGGTCAGTGGAAAATTCATTCAATTGTAGATTCAAATACCCAACCTGAGTTTTATTCTGAGGACTATTTTCAAAAATTGATGTAAGCGCATAATACTGTGTAAGACACTAGGTCGAGGTCACCAACCTCGCTCGCATCCACACATGCACCTGGGTACTGGTCAGTGGAAAATTCATTCAATTGTAGATTCAAATACCCAACCTGAGTTTTATTCTGAGGACTATTTTCAAAAATTGATGTAAGCGCATAAAACTGTGTAAGACACTAGGTCGAGGTCACCAACCTCGCTCGCATCCACATATGCACCTGGGTACTGGTCAGTGGAAAATTCATTCAATTGTAGATTCAAATACCCAACCTGAGTTTTATTCTGAGGACTATTTTCAAAAATTGATGTAAGCGCATAAAACTGTGTAAGACACTAGGTCGAGGTCACCAACCTCGCTCGCATCCACATATGCACCTGGGTACTGGTCAGTGGAAAATTCATTCAATTGTAGATTCAAATACCCAACCTGAGTTTTATTCTGAGGACTATTTTCAAAAATTGATGTAAGCGCATAAAACTGTGTAAGACACTAGGTCGAGGTCACCAACCTCGCTCGCATCCACATATGCACCTGGGTACTGGTCAGTGGAAAATTCATTCAATTGTAGATTCAAATACCCAACCTGAGTTTTATTCTGAGGACTATTTTCAAAAATTGATGTAAGCGCATAAAACTGTGTAAGACACTAGGTCGAGGTCACCAACCTCGCTCGCATCCACATATGCACCTGGGTACTGGTCAGTGGAAAATTCATTCAATTGTAGATTCAAATACCCAACCTGAGTTTTATTCTGAGGACTATTTTCAAAAATTGATGTAAGCGCATAAAACTGTGTAAGACACTAGGTCGAGGTCACCAACCTCGCTCGCATCCACATATGCACCTGGGTACTGGTCAGTGGAAAATTCATTCAATTGTAGATTCAAATACCCAACCTGAGTTTTATTCTGAGGACTATTTTCAAAAATTTATGTAAGCGCATAAAACTGTGTAAGACACTAGGTCGAGGTCACCAACCTCGCTCGCATCCACATATGCACCTGGGTACTGGTCAGTGGAAAATTCATTCAATTGTAGATTCAAATACCCAACCTGAGTTTTATTCTGAGGACTATTTTCAAAAATTGATGTAAGCGCATAAAACTGTGTAAGACACTAGGTCGAGGTCACCAACCTCGCTCGCATCCACATATGCACCTGGGTACTGGTCAGTGGAAAATTCATTCAATTGTAGATTCAAATACCCAACCTGAGTTTTATTCTGAGGACTATTTTCAAAAATTGATGTAAGCGCATAAAACTGTGTAAGACACTAGGTCGAGGTCACCAACCTCGCTCGCATCCACATATGCACCTGGGTACTGGTCAGTGGAAAATTCATTCAATTGTAGATTCAAATACCCAACCTGAGTTTTATTCTGAGGACTATTTTCAAAAATTGATGTAAGCGCATAAAACTGTGTAAGACACTAGGTCGAGGTCACCAACCTCGCTCGCATCCACATATGCACCTGGGTACTGGTCAGTGGAAAATTTATTCAATTGTAGATTCAAATACCCAACCTGAGTTTTATTCTGAGGACTATTTTCAAAAATTGATGTAAGCGCATAAAACTGTGTAAGACACTAGGTCGAGGTCACAAACCTCGCTCGCATCCACATTTGCACCTGGGTACTGGTCAGTGGAAAATTCATTCAATTGTAGATTCAAATACCCAACCTGAGTTTTATTCTGAGGACTATTTTCAAAAATTGATGTAAGCGCATAAAACTGTGTAAGACACTAGGTCGAGGTCACCAACCTCGCTCGCATCCACATATGCACCTGGGTACTGGTCAGTGGAAAATTCATTCAATTGTAGATTCAAATACCCAACCTGAGTTTTATTCTGAGGACTATTTTCAAAAATTGATGTAAGCGCATAAAACTGTGTAAGACACTAGGTCGAGGTCACAAACCTCGCTCGCATCCACATATGCACCTGGGTACTGGTCAGTGGAAAATTCATTCAATTGTAGATTCAAATACCCAACCTGAGTTTTATTCTGAGGACTATTTTCAAAAATTGATGTAAGCGCATAAAACTGTGTAAGACACTAGGTCGAGGTCACCAACCTCGCTCGCATCCACATATGCACCTGGGTACTGGTCAGTGGAAAATTCATTCAATTGTAGATTCAAATACCCAACCTGAGTTTTATTCTGAGGACTATTTTCAAAAATTGATGTAAGCGCATAAAACTGTGTAAGACACTAGGTCGAGGTCACCAACCTCGCTCGCATCCACATATGCACCTGGGTACTGGTCAGTGGAAAATTCATTCAATTGTAGATTCAAATACCCAACCTGAGTTTTATTCTGAGGACTATTTTCAAAAATTGATGTAAGCGCATAAAACTGTGAAAGACACTAGGTCGAGGTCACCAACCTCGCTCGCATCCACATATGCACCTGGGTACTGGTCAGTGGAAAATTCATTCAATTGTAGATTCAAATACCCAACCTGAGTTTTATTCTGAGGACTATTTTCAAAAATTGATGTAAGCGCATAAAACTGTGTAAGACACTAGGTCGAGGTCACCAACCTCGCTCGCATCCACATATGCACCTGGGTACTGGTCAGTGGAAAATTCATTCAATTGTAGATTCAAATACCCAACCTGAGTTTTATTCTGAGGACTATTTTCAAAAATTGATGTAAGCGCATAAAACTGTGTAAGACACTAGGTCGAGGTCACCAACCTCGCTCGCACCCACATATGCACCTGGGTACTGGTCAGTGGAAAATTCATTCAATTGTAGATTCAAATACCCAACCTGAGTTTTATTCTGAGGACTATTTTCAAAAATTGATGTAAGCGCATAAAACTGTGTAAGACACTAGGTCGAGGTCACCAACCTCGCTCGCATCCACATATGCACCTGGGTACTGGTCAGTGGAAAATTCATTCAATTGTAGATTCAAATACCCAACCTGAGTTTTATTCTGAGGACTATTTTCAAAAATTGATGTAAGCGCATAAAACTGTGTAAGACACTAGGTCGAGGTCACCAACCTCGCTCGCATCCACATATGCACCTGGGTACTAGTCAATGGAAAATTCATTCAATTGTAGATTCAAATACCCAACCTGAGTTTAATTCTAATGACAGATCTCAAAAATTGATGTAAGCGCATAAAACTGTGTAAGGCACTATGTCAAGGTCACCAACCTCGCTCGCATCCACATATGCACCTGGGTACTGGTCAGTGGAAAATTTCTTCAATTGTAGATTCAAATACCCAACCTGCGTTTTATTCTGAGACTATTTTCAAAAATTGATGTAAGCGCATAAAACTGTGTAAGACACTAGGTCGAGGTCACCAACCTCGCTCGCATCCACATATGCACCTGGGTACTGGTCAGTGGAAAATTCATTCAATTGTAGATTCAAATACCCAACCTGAGTTTTATTCTGAGGACTATTTTCAAAGTTTTTTTCTTAGGACTATTTTTAAAAATTGATGTAAGCGTATAAAACTGTGTAAGACACCAGGTCGAGGTCACCAACCTCGCTCGCATCCACATATGCACCTGGGTACTGGTCAGTGGAAAATTCATTCAATTGTAGATTCAAATACCCAACCTGAGTTTTATTCTGAGGACTATTTTCAAAAATTGATGTAAGCGCATAAAACTGTGTAAGACACTAGGTCGAGGTCACCAACCTCGCTCGCATCCACATATGCACCTGGGTACTGGTCAGTGGAAAATTCATTCAATTGTAGATTCAAATACCCAACCTGAGTTTTATTCTGAGGACTATTTTCAAAAATTGATGTAAGCGCATAAAACTGTGTAAGACACCAGGTCGAGGTCAACCAACCTCGCTCGCATCCACATATGCACCTGGGTACTGGTCAGTGGAAAATTCATTCAATTGTAGATTCAAATACCCAACCTGAGTTTTATTCTGAGGACTATTTTCAAAAATTGATGTAAGCGCATAAAACTGTGTAAGACACTAGGTCGAGGTCACCAACCTCGCTCGCATCCACATATGCACCTGGGTACTGGTCAGTGGAAAATTCATTCAATTGTAGATTCAAATACCCAACCTGAGTTTTATTCTGGGGACTATTTTCAAAAAATTGATGTAAGCGCATAAACTGTGTAAGACACCAGGTCGAGGTCAGCCAACCTCGCTCGCATCCACACATGCACCTGGGTACTGGTCAGTGGAAAATTGTTCAATTGTAGATTCAAATACCCAACCTGAGTTTTATTCTGAGGACTATTTTCAAAAATTGATGTAAGCGCATAAAACTGTGTAAGACACTAGGTCGAGGTCACCAACCTCGCTCGCATCCACATATGCACCTGGGTACTGGTCAGTGGAAAATTCATTCAATTGTAGATTCAAATACCCAACCTGAGTTTTATTCTGAGGACTATTTTGAAAAATTTATGTAAGCGCATAAAACTGGGTAAGGCCCCAGGTCGAGGTCAACCAACCTCGCTCGCATCCACATATGCACCTGGGTACTGGTCAGTGGAAAATTCATTCAATTGTAGATTCAAATACCCAACCTGAGTTTTATTCTGAGGACTATTTTCAAGAATTGATGTAAGCGCATAAAGCTGTGTAAGACACTGGGTCGAGGTCACCAACCTCGCTCGCATCCACATATGCACCTGGGTACTAGTCAGTGGAAAATTTCATTCAATTGTAGATTCAAATACCCAACCTGAGTTTTATTCTGACGGACTATTTTCAAAATTGATGTAAGCGCATAAAACTGTAGTGTAAGACACTAGGTCGAGGTCACCAACCTCGCTCGCATCCACATATGCACCTGGGTACTGGTCAGTGGAAAATTCATTCAATTGTAGATTCAAATACCCAACCTGAGTTTTATTCTGAGGGACTATTTTCAAAAATTTATGTAAGCGCATGTAAAACTGTGTAAGACACCAGGTCGAAGGTCAAAGAAAAGCCAACCTCAGCTCGCATCCACATATGCACCTGGGTGCACTGGTCAAGTGGAAAATTCATTCAATTGTAGATTCAAATACCCAACCTGAGTTTTATTCTGAGGACTGATTTTCAAAATTGATGTAAGCGCATAAACTCGTGGAAGACACTAGATCGAGAGTCACACCAACCTCGCTCCTTTCTGCATCCACATATGCACCTGGGTGCTGGTCAGTGGAAAATTCCATTCAATTGTATAGATCTCAAATACCCAACCTGAGTTTCTATTCTGAGGACTATTTTCAAAAATTGATTGTAAGCGCATAAAACTGTGTAAGACACTAGGTCTGAGGTCACCAACCTCGCTCTCCGCATCCACATATGCACCTGGGTACTGGTATTAGTGGAAAATTTCATCAATTGTGCCAGAATTCAAATACCCAACCTGAGTTTTATTCTGAGGACTATTTTCAAAAATTGATGTAAGCGCATAAAACTGTATGAAGACATCAGGTCGAAGGTCACCAACCTCGCTCCGCATCCACATATGCACCTGGGTACTCGGGTCAGTGGGAAAAATTTCATTCAATTGTAGATTTCAAAGTACCCAACCTGAGTTTTTATTCTGAGGACTATTTTCAAAAAATTGATGCTAAGCGCATAAGAAACTGTGTGGCAAGACACTAGGTCCTGAGGTCAACCAACCTCGCTCGCATCCCTTATGCTATCATCCTTGAACACTGGGTCAAGAGGTCACCAGCCGCTCCGCATCCACATTATGTCACCTGCTGGGTACTGGTCAGTTGGAAGAATTTCATTCAATTGTAGATTCAAAATACCCCAACGCCTTGAGTTTTATTTACTACGAGGACTATTTTCAAAAAATTGATGTAAGCGCATAAACTACCGTAGTAAAGACATTCATAGGTCGAGGTCACCAACCTCGCTCGCATCCAAGAAGCATGCACCTGGGTACTGGTCAGTGGAAAATTCATTCAATTGTAGATTCAAATACCCAACCTGAGGTTTTATTCTGAAGGGACTATTTTTTCCAAAAAATTGATGTAAGCGCATATAAAACTGTGTGAAGACACCTAGGTCAGGGAGGTCACCAACCTCGCTCTGCTCGTATCCACATTATGCACCTGGGTACTTGGTCAGTGGAAGAATTCATTCAATTGTAAGATTCAAAATACCCAACTACAGAGTTTTATTCTTCTGTGGACCGATATTTTAAAAATTGATGTGTAAGCGCATACAAACTGTGTAAGACACTCAGGTCGAGGTCACCAACCTCGCCTCTGCATCCACACATGCACCTGGGTACTTCAATGGCCAGTGGAAAATTTCTAATCAATTGTAGAAATTCAAATACCCAACCTGAGTTTTATTCTGAGGGACTTCTTTTCAAAAATTTATGTAAGCGCATACCAAATCGTGTAGCAAGGGCATCAGGGTCGAGGTCAGCCAACCTCGCTCGCATCCACATATGCACCCGGTACTGGTCAGTGGAAAATTCATTCAATTGTAGATTCAAATACCCAACCTGGAGTTTTATTCTGAGGACTATTTTCAAAAATTGATGTGTTGCACAAACTGATTATGCCAAGACATCAGGTCGAAAGGTCACTCAACTCCTGCTCGCATCCACATATGCACCTGGGTACTGGTCACGGAAAATTTCATTCAATTGTAGAGTTCAAATGCAACTAGAGTTTTGTTAGGGACTATTTTTAAAATTGATGCAGCGCATAATGCTATGTATAGGACACTGGGTCGAGGTCATAACCTCACTTCGCATCCACATATGCACCTAGGTACTGGTCAGTGGAAAATTAATTCAATTATGGATGCCGTACCCAACCCTGAGTTTTATTCGGGGACTAGCTTTCAAAATTGATGTAAGCGCACTGTAAAACTGTGTAAGACACTAGGTCGTCAGGTCACATATGCACCTGGTACCGGTTGCGGAAAATTCATTCAATTGTAGATTCAAATATCAACCTGAGTTTTATTCTAATGACTGATCTCAAAAATTGATGTGCGCATAAAACTGTAAGGCACCCCTCGCTCGCATCCACATATGCACCTGGGCGCACTGGTCAGTGGAAGAATTTCTTCAATTGTGGATTCAAATACCCAACCTGGGTTTTATTCCATGGGACTGATTTTTCAAAAATTGATGTAAACATAAAACTGCGTGTAAGACACTAGGTCAGGGTCACCAACCTCTTTCATGCACATGCTGGGTACTGGTCAGTGGAAATTTCTTCATTTGCGATTCAAATATCAACCAGCGGTTTATTCGCGAGGACTGTTTTCAAAATTTATGTAAGCGCATAAAGCATGTAGACACTAGGTCAAGGTCACCAACCTCGCTCGCATCCACATATGCACCTTGGGTACTGGGTCAGTGGAAAGAAATATCCAATTGTTGTGATTCAATGCACAACCTGAGTTTTATCTCTGAGGGATATTTTTAAAATTGATGTAAGCGCGAAACTGAATAAGGCTTTTTACCAGGTCGAGGTCACCGACACCTCGCTCGCATCCCCTTAATACTGGGTGCTGGTCAGTGGAAGATTCATTCAATTATGAGATTTAAATGCCAACCTGAGTTTTATTCTAATGACATCGGTCGCATTTTCGGAAAAAGTCCACCCCGCATTTTGTAAACATTTTGTTCCGGACGGCGTTTCCCGTTCTTTTATAATCCAAAACATCCAGTTGCATTCGGAAATGTGCAGGAGACCTTCCCCAGTCTTTCCTTGAGTGGGCCTTTACCAGATAATTTGTCCTAGCCGGAAACATCGGCTAATTCGCATTTCCGGAATGAACGACCAAGAGAAAAATCTGAAAAATTCACGCATTTTGCTTAAAACATTTTGTTTCGTTGACGGCGTTTCTCGTTCTCTTTATAATACAAATATCCGGATTTTGCATTCGGAAAATGTGCAGGAGACCTTCCCAGTCTTTCCGCAGGTAGTGAACCTAACCAGATCTGATTTGTCCCTCGCCAGGAACATCGGCTCGCATTTTGGGAATGAACGACGAGAAGAAAAATCTGAAAAAAGTCCCAGGCATTTTGTAAACATTTGGTTCTGGACGGCGTTTCCCGTTCTTTTATAATCTAAAACATCCAGGTTGCGTATTCGGAAAATGTGCAGGAGACTCTTCCGCAATCTTTCCATGAGTGAACCTATCCAGGTCGATTTGTCCCTGGCCGGGAACATCGGTCGCATTTTCGGAATGAACGGACGAGAAAAAAATCTGAAAAAAGTCTCTTGTATTTTGAAAACATTTTATTCCGGACGGCGTTTCCCATTCTTTTTATAATACAAAACATCCGGGATTGCACATTCGAAAAATGTGCGAGACCTTCTGAGTCTTTGTTCCATGAGTGAACCCATCCAGATCGATTTGTCCCTGGCCCGGAACATCGAAGTCGCGCATTTTCAGGAATAGAACAGGAACCGAAAGAAAAATCTGAAAAAAAGTCCCCGCATTTTGTAAAGATTTTGTTCCTCACGGCGTTTCCTGTTCTTTATAATCCAAAACATCTGGATTGTATCTGGAAAACTGTGCGGGAGACCTCCGCAGTCTTTTATGAGTGAACCCCCACCAGATCGATTTGCCCCTGGCCCGGCACATCCGTTGCACTTTCGGAATATACGACGAGAAAAAAAAATCTGAAAAAAGTCCCCTGCATTTTGTAAACATTTTGTTTCGGACGGCGTTTCCCGTTCTCTTTATAATCCAAAACACCGATTGGTATCTTAAAAAATATGCGGGAGACCTTCCCCAGTCTTTCCATGAGTGAACCCATCCAGACTGATTTGTCCCCTGGCCTGAAACATCGGTCTTCCATTTTCGGAATGAACGACGAGAAAAATCTGAAAAAAGTCCTAATGCATTTTGTAAACATTTGTTCCCATGGCGTTTCCCGTTCTTTATAATCCAAAAAACATCCGGATTGTAACGAAAATGTGCGGGAGACCTTCCCAGCAAGTTTCCGCTGAGTGAACTCCATCCAGATCGATTTGTCCCGGCCCGGAATGGTCGCATTGAATGAAATCGACGGAGGAAAAAAACTGAAAAAGTCCCCTGCATTTTGTAAAACATTTTGTTCCGACGGCGTTTCGTCTTTTTATAATCCAAAACATCCGATTGTACTGGAAAAATGTGCGGAGACCTTCCCAAGTGTTTCCAAGGAGTGGAACCCAACCAGACGATTTGTCCTGGCCCGGAACATCGGTCGCATTTTCGAATGAACGACGAGAAAAAACTGAAAAAAAGTCCCTCATTTTTGTGTAAACATTTTGTTCCGACGGCGTTTCCGTTCTTTATAATCCAAAACATCCGATTGCATTCGAAAATGCGGAGACCTTCCGCAGTTCTTCTTCCATGCGTGAATTAAACTGATCGATTTGTCCCTCGGCCCGGAACATCGGTCGCATTTTCGAATGAACGACGAGAAAAAAACTGAAAAGTCCCCTGCATTTTAAAATATTTAGTTCCGACGGCGTTTCCGTTCTTTATATAATCCAAAATATCCACCGATTGTATTCGAAAATGTGTAAAGACCTTTCCCAGTGTTTCCATGAGTGAACCCATCCAGATCGATTTGTTCCTTGGCCCGTAACATCGGTCGATTTTCGAATGAACGACGAGAAAAAACACGAAAAAAGTCCCCGCATTTTGTAAACATTTAGTTCGGACGGCGTTTCGTTCTTTTATAATCCAAAATATCCGGATTGCAGAATTGAAAATGTGGGAGACCTTCCGCAGTCTTTCCATGCGTGAACTCAACCAGATCGATTGTCCCTGGCCCGGAAACATCGGTCGCATTTCTTCGAAATGAACGACGAGAAAAAATCTGAAAAAAAAGTCCCCCGCATTTTGTAAACATTTGTCTGACGGCGTTTTCCACCTGTTTATAATCCAAAACATCCGGATTGCATTCGAAAATGTGCGAGACCTTCCAGTCTTTCCATGAGTGAACCCAACCACCGATTTATCCCTGGTCAGAACACGATCGCATTTTCGAATGAACGACGAGAAAAAAATCTGAAAGTCCCCTGCATTTGTAAACATTTTGTTTCGGACGGCGTTTCCTGTCTTTATATCCAAAACATCCGGATTGTACCTGAAAATGTGTGGAGACCTACCGCAGTCTTTCCATGCGAACCCAACTAGATCGATTTGTCCCTGGCTCCGGAAATGGTCGCATTTTTCGGAACGAACGACGAGAAAAAATCTGAAAAGTCCCCCGCATTTTGTAAACATTT